>NC_061514.1:313282995-313344210 GCF_022539505.1 Lolium rigidum | reverse complement strand
GAGGCATACTAGGGAATCTTTGTTGTCTACATATCACACATGTACTAATGTTTCGGTTAATACAATTATAGCATGATATATAAACATTTATCATAAACATAAAGATATATAATAACCATTTTTATTATTGCCTCTTGGGCATATCTCCTTCGAGTGGTGTACGTATACTGTCATAATAAGAAGTATTACTCTTCCTAAAAAATCCTTCACGCCCACCCTGCTTTGGTCCGGTTTCATACCTAGCTATAATTGTTGGAGCAAGCAGGGAGAAAGATGGATTATGATGGAAGACAATGAAGAAGAAGACGATGATGACAACTACCCTATGTTCCCTACATACATTGATATTGCAATGGGGGACGGCAACGCGGACAGGTGCATGTCGCGGGAGCGCTACGAGGAGGAGGAGGGACGGAGGCGAGAGGCCCTCGGAGGACCGGTGATGGCGTGTAACTCACACGTTCGTTGGGAACCCCAAGAGGAAGGTATGATGTCGTATGGCGAGCAAGTTTTCCCTCGGTAAGAAACCAAGGTTTATCGAACCAGGTAGGAGCCAAGAAGCACGTTGAAGGTTGATGGCGGCGGGATGTAGTGCGGCGCAACACCGGAGATTCCGGCGCCAACGTGGAACCTGCACAACACAACCAAAGTACTTTGCCCCAACGAAACAGTGAGGTTGTCAATCTCACCGGCTTGCTTGTAACAAAGGATTAACCGTATTGTGTGGAAGATGATTGTTTGCGAGAAAACGAGTAGAACAAGTATTGCAGTAGATTGTATTTCGAGTAAAGAGAATTGGACCGGGGTCCACGAGTTCACTAGAGGTGTCTCTCCCATAAGACGAACAGCATGTTGGGTGAACAAATTACGGTTGGGCAATTGACAAATAAAGAGAGCATGACCATGCACATACATATCATGATGAGTATAGTGAGATTTAATTGGGCATTACGACAAAGTACATAGACCGCCATCCAAGCTGCATCTATGCCTAAAAAGTCCACCTTCGAGGTTATCATCCGAACCCCCTCCGGTATTAAGTTGCAAAGCAACGAGACAATTGCATTAAGTATGGTGCGTAATGTAATCAACAACTACATCCTTAGACATAGCATCAATGTTTTATCCCTAGTGGCAACAGCACAACACAACCTTAGAACTTTACGTCACTTGTCCCGGTGTCAATGCGAGGCATGAACCCACTATCGAGCATAAGTACTCCCTCTTGGAGTTACAAGCATCTACTTGGCCGGAGCATCTACTAGTAACGGAGAGCATGCAAGATCATAAACAACACGTAGATATAACTTTGATAATCAACATAACAAGTATTCTCTATTCATCGGATCCCAACAAACGCAACATATAGAATTACGAGATAGATGATCTTGATCATGTTAGGCAGCTCACAAGATCCAACAATGATAGCACAATGGGGAGAAGACAACCATCTAGCTACTGCTATGGACCCATAGTCCAGGGGTAGACTACTCACTCATCACTCCGGAGGCGACCATGGCGGTGTAGAGTCCTCCGGGAGATGATTCCCCTCTCCGGCGAGGGTGCGGAGAGCGATCTCTGGATCCCCGAGATGGGATCGGCGGTGGCGGCGTCTCGGTAGGTTTTCTCGTATCGTGGCTCTCGGTGCTCGGGGGTTTCGTCACGGAGGCTTTAAGTAGGCGGAAGGGCAGGTCGAGGGGCCACACGAGGGCCCCACACCACGGGTCGGCGCGGCCAAGGGCAGGCCGCGCCGCCCTAGGGTTTGGGCGCCTCGTGGCCCCACTTCGTCTCTCCTTCGGACTTACGGAAGCTTCGTGGAAAAATAGGCCCACGGGCGTTGATTTCGTCCAATTCCGAGAATATTTCGTTACTAGGATTTCTGAAACCAAAAACAGCAGAAAACGACAAGCGGCACTTCGGCATCTTGTTAATAGGTTAGTTCCGAGAAAATGCACGAATATGACATAAAGTGTGCATAAAACATGTAGATAACATCAATAATGTGGCATGGAACATAAGAAATTATCGATACGTCGGAGACGTATCAGCATCCCCAAGCTTAGTTACGCTCGTCCCGAGCGAGGTAAAACGATAACACAGATAATTTCGGAGTGACATGCCATCATAATCTTGATCATACTATTTGTAAAGCATATGTAGTGAATGCAGCGATCAAAACAATATATATGACATGAGTAAACAAGTGAATCATAAAGCAAAGACTTTTCATGAATAGCACTTCAAGACAAGCATCAATAAGTCTTGCATAAGAGTTAACTCATAAAGCAATAATTCAAAGTAAAAGCATTGAAGCAACACAAAAGAAGATTAAGTTTCAGCGGTTGCTTTCAACTTGTAACATGTATATCTCATGGATATTGTCAACATAGAGTAATATAATAAGTGCAATAAGCAAGTATGTAGGAATCAATGCATAGTTCACACAAGTGTTTGCTTCTTGAGGTGGAGAGAAATAGGTGAACTGACTCAACATTGAAAGGTAAAAGAATGGTCCTCATAGAGGAAAAGCATCGATTGCTATATTTGTGCTAGAGCTTTGATTTTGAAAACATGAAACAATTTTGTCAACGGTAGTAATAAAGCATATGCATCATGTAAATTATATCTTATAAGTTGCAAGCCTCATGCATAGTGTACCAATAGTGCCCGCACCTTGTCCTAATTAGCTTGGACTACCGGATCATCACAATGCATATGTTTTTACCAAGTGTCACAAAGGGGTACCTCTATGCCGCTTTGTACAAAGGTCTAAGGAGAAAGCTCGCATTTGGATTTCTCGCTATTGATTATTCTTCAACTTAGACATCCATACCGGGACAACATAGACAACGAGATAATGGACTCCTCTTTTATGCATAAGCATGTGACAACAATTAATAATTTTCTCATTTGAGATTGAGGATATATGTCCAAAACTGAAACTTCCACCATGGATCATGGCTTTAGTTAGCGGCCCAATGTTCTTCTCTAACATATGCATGCTTAACCATAAGGTGGTAGATCTCTCTTACTTCAGACAAGACGGACATGCATAGCAACTCACATGAAATTCAACAATGAATAGTTGATGGCGTCCCCAGTAAACATGGTTATCGCACAACAAGCAACTTAATAAGAGATAAAGTGCATAATTACATATTCAATACCACAATAGTTTTTAAGCTATTTGTCCCATGAGCTATATATTGCAAAGGTGAATGAATGAATTTTAAAGGTAGCACTCAAGCAATTTACTTTGGAATGGCGGAAAATACCATGTAGTAGGTAGGTATGGTGGACACAAATGGCATAGTGGTTGGCTCAAGTATTTTGGATGCATGAGAAGTATTCCCTCTCGATACAAGGTTTAGGCTAGCAAGGTTTATTTGAAACAAACACAAGGATGAACCGGTGCAGCAAAACTCACATAAAAGACATATTGAAAACATTATAAGAATCTACATCGTCTTCCTTGTTGTTCAAACTCAATACTAGAAATTATCTAGACCTTAGAGAAACCAAATATGCAAACCAGATTTTAGCATGCTCTATGTATTTCTTCATTAATGGGTGCAAAGCATATGATGCAAGAGCTTAATCATGAGCACAACAATTGCCAAGTATCACATTACCCAAGACATTTATAGCAATTACTACATGTATCATTTTCCAATTCCAACCATATAACAATTTAACGAAGGAGAAACTTCGCCATGAATACTATGAGTAGAAACCAAGGACATACTTGTCCATATGCTACAGCGGAGCGTGTCTCTCTCCCATAAAGTGAATGCTAGGATCCATTTTATTCAAACAAAACAAAAAACAAAAACAAACCGACGCTCCAAGAAAAAGCACATAAGATGTGATGGAATAAAAATATAGTTTCAGGGGAGGAACCTGATAATGTTGTCGATGAAGAAGGGGATGCCTTGGGCATCCCCAAGCTTAGACAGCTTGAGTCTTCTTAATATATGCAGGGGTGAACCACCGGGGCATCCCCAAGCTTAGAGCTTTCACTCTCCTTGATCATGTTGCATCATACTCCTCTCTTGATCCTTGAAAACTTCCTCCACACCAAACTCGAAACAACTCATTAGAGGGTTAGTGCACAATATAAATTGACATATTCAGAGGTGACACAATCATTCTTAACACTTCTGGACATTGCATAATGCTACTGGACATTAGTGGATCAAAGAAATTCATCTAACATAGCAAAAGAGGCAATGCGAAATAAAAGGCAGAATCTGTCAAAACAGAACAGTTCGTATTGACGAATTTTAAAATGGCACCAGACTTGCTCAAATGAAAATGCTCAAATTGAATGAAAGTTGCGTACATATCTGAGGATCATGCACGTAAATTGGCATAATTTTCTGAGTTACCTACAGAGAGGTGGACCCAGATTCGTGACAGCAAAGAAATCTGGAACTGCGCAGTAATCCAAATCTAGTACTTACTTTTCTATCAACGGCTTAACTTGGCACAACAAAACACAAAACTAAGATAAGGAGAGGTTGCTACAGTAGTAAACAACTTCCAAGACACAAAATAAAAACAAAGTACTGTAGGTAAAAACATGGGTTGTCTCCCATAAGCGCTTTTCTTTAACGCCTTTCAGCTAGGCGCAGAAAGTGTGTATCAAGTATTATCAAGAGACGAAGTGTCAACATCATAATTTGTTCTCATAATAGAATCAAAAGAGTACTTCATTCTCTTTCTAGGAAAGTGTTCCATACCTTTCTTGAGAGGAAATTGATATTTTATATTACCTTCCTTCATATCAATGATAGCACCAACAGTTCGAAGAAAAGGTCTTCCCAATATAATGGGACAAGATGCATTGCATTCAATATCCAAGACAACAAAATCAACGGGAACAAGGTTATTGTTAACGGTAATGCGAACATTATCAACTTTACCCAAAGGTTTCTTTGTAGAATGATCAGCAAGATTAACATCCAAATAACAATTTTTCAGCGGTGGCAAGTCAAGCATATCATAAATTTTCTTAGGCATAACAGAAATACTTGCACCAAGATCACATAAAGCATTACAATCAAAATCTTTAACCTTCATCTTAATGATGGGCTCCCAACCATCCTCTAGCTTTCTAGGAATAGAGGCTTCACGCTCTAATTTCTCTTCTCTAGCTTTTATGAGAGCATTTGTAATATGATGCGTGAAAGCCAAATTTATAGCACTAGCATTAGGACTTTTAGCAAGTTTTTGCAAGAACTTTATAACTTCAGAGATGTGGCAATCATCAAAATTCAAACCATTATAATCTAAAGCAATGGGATCATCATCCCCAATGTTGGAAAAAATTTCAGCGACTTTATCACGAGCAGTTTCAGCGGTTTTAGCGGTTTCGGGCAGTTTCTCACGCTTTGCATTAGAAGTGGAAACATTGCTAACACCAATTCTTTTATTAGTATTAGTAGGAGGTGCAGCAACATGTGTAGCATTAGCATTACTAGTGGTGGTAATAGTCCAAACTTTAGCTATATTCTTCTCTTTAGCTAGTTTTTCATTTTCTTCTCTATCCCACCTAGCACGCAGTTCAGCCATTAATCTTATATTCTCATTAATTCTAACTTGAATGGCATTTGCTGTAGTGGTAATTTTATCATCTAAATCCTCAGGTTTAGCAGCCATTTTATTAATTAAAGAAGATTGTGATGCGAGACATGTATGAGATTCGGGTTTCAGCATTAGCAAGTTTAGTTTGCAACCCGAGATCTCTCTATTCAAATTTTCAAGTTGATTCCCTATATTCTTCAACAAGGTAGATTGCTCATTCATAGTTTTAGTAAACAATTTATTTTGCTCATATTGTGATTGCATAAAGCTCTTAGTGGATCTTTCAATTTCTAGCATCTTTTCTTCATTAGATGAAGCATATCTACCATAAGAATTACCATTAACAGGGTATGGCCTAGAATCATTGTGATTGTTATTTTTAATGAAATTCACATCAACATATTCTTTTTGAGCAACTAATGACGCTAACGGAACATTATTAGGATCAATATTAGTCCTATCATTCACAAGCATAGATATAATAGCATCAATCTTATCACTCAAGGAAGAGGTTTCTTCGACAGAATTTACCTTCTTACCTTGTGGAGCTCTTTCCGTGTGCCATTCAGAGTAGTTGATCATCATATTATCAAGAAGCTTTGTTGCTTCACCAAGAGTGATGGACATAAAGGTACCTCCAGCAGCTGAATCCAATAAATTCCGTGAAGAAAAATTTAGTCCTGCATAGAAGGTTTGGATGATCATCCAAGTAGTCGATCCATGAGTTGGGCAATTTTTAACCAGAGATTTCATTCTTTCCCAAGCTTGAGCAACATGTTCAGTATCTAATTGTTTAAAATTCATTATGCTACTCCTCAAAGATATAATTTTAGCAGGGGGATAATATCTACCAATAAAAGCATCCTTGCATTTAGTCCATGAATCAATACTATTCTTAGGCGAGAGATAGCAACCAATCTTTAGCTCTTCCTCTTAATGAGAAAGGGAACAATTTTAGTTTAATAATATCACCATCTACATCTTTATATTTTTGCATTTCACATAGTTCAACAAAATTATTAAGATGGGCAACAGCATCATCAGAACTAACACCAGAAAATTGCTCTCGCATAACAAGATTCAGTAAAGCAGGTTTAATTTCAAAGAATTCTGCTGTAGTAGCAGGTGGAGCAATAGGTGTGCATAAGAAATCATTATTATTTGTGGTTGTGAAGTCACACAACTTAGTATTTTCAGCGTTGGCCATTTTAGCAACAGTAAATAAAGCAAACTAGATAAAGTAAATGCAAGTAAACTAATTTTTTTGTGTTTTTGATATAGCAAACAAGATAGCAAATAAAGTAAAACTAGCAACTAATTTTTTTGTATTTTGATTTAGTGCAGCAAACAAAGTAGTAAATAAAATAAAGCAAGACAAAAACAAAGTAAAGAGATTGAGAAGTGGAGACTCCCCTTGCAGCGTGTCTTGATCTCCCCGGCAGCGGCGCCAGAAAAACTGCTTGATGGCGTGTAACTCACACGTTCGTTGGGAACCCCAAGAGGAAGGTATGATGTCGTATAGCAGCAGGTTTTCCCTCAGTAAGAAACCAAGGTTTATCGAACCAGTAGGAGCCAAGAAGCACGTTGAAGGTTGATGGCGGCGGGATGTAGTGCGGCGCAACACCGGAGATTCCGGCGCCAACGTGGAACCCGCACAACACAACCAAAGTACTTTGCCCCAACGAAACAGGTGAGGTTGTCAATCTCACCGGCTTGCTGTAACAAAGGGTTAACCGTATTGTGTGGAAGATGATTGTTTGCAGAAAACAAGTAGAACAAGTATTGCAAGTAGATTGTATTTCAAGAAAGAGAATTGGACCGGGGTCCACAGCTCACTAGAGGTGTCTCTCCCATAAGACGAACAAGCATGTTGGGTGAACAAATTACAGCTTGGGCAATTGACAAATAAAGAGAGCATGACCATGCACATACATATCATGATGATTATAGTGAGATTTAATTGGGCATTACGACAAAGTACATAGACCGCCATCCAACCGCATCTATGCCTAAAAAGTCCACCTTCGAGTTATCATCCGAACCCCTCCAAGCATTAAGTTGCAAAGCAACAGACAATTGCATTAAGTATGGTGCGTAATGTAATCAACAACTACATCCTTAGACATAGCATCAATGTTTTATCCCTAGTGGCAACAAGCACAACACAACCTTAGAACTTTCTCGTCATCGTCCTGTGTCAATGCGGCATGAACCCACTATCGAGCATAAGTATTCCCTCTTGGAGTTACAAGCATCTACTTGGCCAGAGCATCTACTAGTAACGGAAAGCATGCAAGATCATAAACAACACGTAGATATAACTTTGATAATCAACATAACAAGTATTTCTCTATTCATCGGATCCCAACAAACGCAACATATAGAATTACAGTATAGATGATCTTGATCATGTTAGGCAGCTCACAAGATCCAACAATGATAGCACAATGGGGAGAAGACAACCATCTAGCTACTGCTATGGACCCATAGTCCAGGGGTAGACTACTCACTCATCACTCCGGAGGCGACCATGGCGGTGTAGAGTCCTCCGGGAGATGATTCCCCTCTCCGGCAGAGGTGCCGGAGGCGATCTCCTCGGATCCCCCGAGATGGGATCGGCGGCGGCGGCGTCTCGGCATGTTTTCTCGTATCGTGGCTCTCGGTACCGGGGGTTTCGTCACGGAGGCTTTAAGTAGGCGGAAGGGCAGGTCGGGGGCCACACGAGGGCCCCACACCACAGTGTCGGCGCGGCCAAGGGACAGGCCGCGCCGCCCTAGGGTTTGGGCGCCTCGTGGCCCCACTTCGTCTCTCCTTCGGACTTCTGGAAGCTTCGTGGAAAAATAGGACCCTGGGCGTTGATTTCGTCCAATTCCGAGAATATTTCGTTACTAGGATTTCTGAAACCAAAAACGAGCAGGAAAACAGCAGAATCGGCACTTCGGCATCTTGTTAATAGGTTAGTTCCAGAAAATGCACGAATATGACATAAAATGTGCATAAAACATGTAGATAACATCAATAATGTGGCATGGAACATAAGAAATTATCGATACGTCGGAGACGTATCAACCGGCAGCTCACCCTGAGCGCGATAGAGACGTCGGAGAGCTTGAAGGAGGCCGGAGAGACAAGATCGACATTGGTTGCTGGCGGCCAGACTTGGGGCGGACGGTCTCGTTGTCGTCGATTGGGGAAGAGCGCCATCGATTCCTTCAAACATGAGACTCGTGGTGGCGAGGCGGTGCTTCGGGGCACATCGGCGGGGCTTGGGGATGGCCAAGCGGCGGAGATGGAAGACGACAGTGGGGACTAGGGTTAGGTCTTGTTTGTGTCGCGAGAGAGAGAGAGAGAGAGAGAGAGAGAGAGAGAGAGAGAGAGAGAGAGAGAGAGAGAGAGAGAGAGAGAGAGAGAGAGAGAGAGAGAGAGAGAGAGAGAGAGAGACCGAGTTGGGGAGAGTGTGGAGGTGGTCGTGGCGAGCGCAAGGGAATGGAAGGACGTCTCCTAGCCTCAAGGCGGCAAGAAGGAGGTGGCGTGTGACCAGGGAGCTCCACACAGCTGCTTCCGTGACCAAGGTAGAAGATAAAGTGCATTTTTTCAATTGACCTCCTGGACTACAGGGTTTTCTGGAAACTCAAAAACAACACCCTTTTTACAAGATTTAGCAACTCAAACTTAGTTTCGAAACTTGAGTAAAAGTTCAGGGAGCTTGTAAAAGAAACCAAGCTCCACATATTTTTGTTTTGCAAATTGGAGGCATTTTGAAAGTATCAAAGTATATACAGATTTGGATACATTAGGGTTTCAAATTATTTCCTTTATGCATTTTCCTTAGGAAAATTATATAATATTTATGATGCACAAACAAAATCTAATTTAGGTTTAGCTAAAACAGGGATATTACAAGAACCCGGCTAGCAGTGCAGCTCTAGCTGTCACTGCCACGGAGCATCCCAACTGCTGAGAAAACACATTGCAAACAAAAAATGGACATATATAACACGGCATAGATGACCAAAATGGTGGCAAGTACGTTTCATTTCATGAAAAGCGGTTTACAAGTTAACATATCCAAATAAATGAACATCATATACAAAGTAGGACATCAAAGTTAACATGCAGGACTAATTTTGTTCATTGTAGATTCAATGTGTTCTTTTTTTTTTCTTTTTTTTTCTTTTTTTTTTCGAGGAGACCGGGTCGAAAACAGACTCCTCGTCCTCGGGTCGCTCCCCCGCGGGCGACTCCAGGACGCCATCCCTAGCACTCCTCCCCCGTCCTTCCCCGTCCTCCCCCACCGCTGCCGCCGGCGGAAGCCGCCGGGCAAAGCCCGGGCGGTGCCGGCGGCGGTGGCCCTTTCTTACCCGGCGCTTCCTCTCCAGGCGGGGCTGGCAGGCTGGCGGCGGTGCGCCCAGGTCGGCGGGGATCCAGCGGCGGCGCTCCCTCCCAGGCGGTGCGGCGGCGGGTGGCAACGAGGCGGCGGCAGGGCTCCTTGGCCGTGGGTCGGCGCGATGGCTCGGGACTCCTCCTGCCTGGCCCAGATCTGGGCCCTTCGGGCCCCATCTGGGTCCGGGCGGGCTGGCTCCCTGCCCCGTGGTGCTCCTCTAGGCGGACGGAGAGAAGGCCGGAGCTCGGGGCGGCGACGTCGGCGGCGCGTACACTGCAGCGCATAGACAGGAACTTCACGAGCCCGCTCGGGCTCGGCCGGGCCAGGTGGGCCTGGTGTGTTCCGGTCGCCGCGTCCGGTCGGTGTCCGCAGGTGGCGGTGGAGGTGGTACCTCCGGCGTGGCTGCTGGCGTGCTGTCTCCCGCTCCCGGCTGGCTCGTCCTGTTCGTGATGACCCCGCTTTGTTGGTCACGGTGAGACGGCGGTGGTGCTTGCAAGGCTGTGGTGGCGCATAGTGGTGGGTGGCGAGTGTGGTGGAGCACAATGGAGTGTCCAAGGCGAGGTTGCGAGGGTCGGGAGAAATCCCTGTCGGCTTTGCCGGCACCGACGCGGTGACGCCCGCGGGCGCCATTCTTCCTTCCTGGAGGGCGTTGGGTGAAGCCCTGTTTCCTCGTCCTTGCGTGTACCGGGGGAAACCCTAGGACCAGTCCGGGCAGCAGCGTCGCCGCACCCCTTCTTGAAGGTGTAGCTTGGTACACGGAACTTCAGAGTGCTAGGAGCGTGGTGGGAATTATCCGGCGGGCGCAGCAGTTGCGAGGCATCTCCGTTTTCGTTGATCCGTCCCTTTCGGCATTAGTTTCTCTTTTCTTTCTTTTGTGTTTTCTTTTGGGCTTGCTTTGTGCTGTTTGCCCCAGCAATGGATCCTATGTTGTATCGGTGTTGTGCTATATTAATATAGCGGGGCGAAAGCCTATTTCGAGGAGGATTCAATGTGTTCCATCACCACAATGGTGATATAGAGGACAGATGAGGACGCCGGAAGTATGAAACTACGTCGAGCTCGCAAAAAAGATCTAAATATCTCGAAGGAAGTTCATTATTTTTCATATCAACTTGTTTGTGTGAAAAACAAAATGTGAAAGTGATAGTTTTGGGTAGTTTTGGGTAGTTTTTAATGTGTGAAAAGAGAGATGTATTATGGAATTTTTGACATGGTTTACCAGAAGCAGCCACGTGAAGATAAGGAGAGGCCCCACTAGATGCATGAACATGACCCAACAAAGAGGAAATGATACATGGCCGAAATGGAGAAAGAGGTGGTCGGACGCCCCTCCACCGGTAGTGGCGACGGATAGCAAATTAGTAGGCAAAGAAACTAGCGGGCTAATGCTCAACAATAGGACGAGGAGGGGGTAGCAAGATGAATATTAAAGCGAGTTGTATTTATTCAGATCTTCAAATAGCTTTTTTTTATAGGAATGCAACACTTTATTGATTAAATAACATCAAAACAAAGAGTCTTACTATTTATGCCTATTTTTCAAGGGTGTAGGATAGCTAGTTCAGTTGAGAAATGAAGTCTTATTATTTATGCTACAAATTACAGAACAAAATGAAAGAGGAAAATGAGAGTTATCGGGAGTTTTTAATGTCGGAAAAGAAGCCGATAGATTTTTGGTTTTTAAAGATAAAAAAAAAGAAATTCTGAGATCGTTATACAGAGTCCAAACAACCCCCTTGGAATGGGCCTGGGAAGTGCAAGACCGAAGAGCCAGCCTGCTCTGGTCGCTCAGCAGTCGGCACCATCTCACTTGCAGCAGATCGGAGCCTATAAATCCCGTATATCCCCAGCCCTAACACTTCGCCTTCCGATCTACCTGCGCTCCACGGCGGAGGCAAGAACACCCACACTGATCCTAGTATCTTCGTCCACTTCGAGGTACGTACGGAACTGCTTTTCTTGCCTATCTCTACTGCTAACTAGTAGTCGCATTCCTATCATGGTGTTCGCTGATGGCTGATCTCTATAGCCTAGTGACGGTGTCAGGTAGGATTATTATGGAGGGTTGCCTCTTAGAGTTTATGGCGTGGCTCATCTCATATGATTTGTTAGATCTTAGGGTTGGTTCGATTCAGAATGTTACACTTGTTCATCTTCTTTATTGTGGGTAAATTACTAAATTTGTTCACCTACAGAACAACTGAGTATAGTAGTATAGATATGAGTTTATGGCGTGGTTCATCTCATATGATTTGTTAGATCTTAGGGTTGGTTCGATTCAGAATGTTAAATTGTTCATCTTCTTTACTGCGGGTAAATTTGTTCACCTACAGAACGATGGAGTATAGTAGTATAGAGATATGAGTTCTTGTTGTGTGGCCCTTCCACATAATCCAACAGATTAGATATTTTGTATATACATAAAAGAAAAAAATATATAAACGAAGATAGCCCAAAATCATTAAGTGTATTGGTTAACCTTTGAAGATCTACTAACTGGTAGAACTATTGGGGATTTATGTATTGTTCTATGGCCTAAATAAAATATGGAAGAAATCATCTTTCATTAATTTAAGTTAGTGGTGGAAATTAAGGGCAGCATATTCTTTTTTTTCAATTAACTATACATTGTAGCAACTCTGAACATTTCACTAGCTTCTGTAACGTTAGTCTCCTCGAAATAGGCTTTCGCCCCGCTATATTAATATAGCAACCACACGATACAATGAGCATGCTAGGGCCGCAGCACAACCAAGCCCAAAAGAAAAGACACAAAAAGAAAGAAAAGAGAAACAAATGCTGTCATCGGCAGCTCGACGGAAAAACGAAGACGAGTCGCCACCGTTGCGCCCTCCGGACATGTCCCACCACGCTCCTCGCACTCTGGATCGCCCCCATACCAAGCAGCACCTCCAACAAGGAAAGCGACGATGGCGCCGCTGCTGCCCGGACAAGTCCTAGGGTTTCCCCCGGTACGCGGCGGGGGTGGTGAAGGAGGTACACCCGATGCCCTTCAGGAAGGAAGGATGGCACCCGCAGGCGTCACCGCATCGGAGCCGAACGAGCCGGCAAGGATTTCTCCTAACCCCAACCACCACCACCCTGAACGATCCAAAGAGCCCACCCAACATGTCGCCCAGCAGCATGCGCCACCACGGTCTTGACTACAACTTCGCCGTCTCACTGCGGACACCATCGCGAGGCCTAGAGGAGGGAGAGGGACAGCAGGTAAGGGGCAGCAGCACCGCAGCCGTGCGGGAGGGCACTACCTCCACCGCCTTCGCGGTAGCCGACCGGACGTAGTAGCAGAGACACACCAGGCCCGAGCTGGCCCGGCCGGGCCCAAACTGGCCCGTGAAGTCTCCGCCGCCGCGCTGCAGCAGGCCGGCGGCAGTGCCGCCACCACCTAACCCCGCCGACGCACCTCCGCCACCTCCAGGGAACGACCACAGCGCGCATAGGGCAGCCCGTCCAAGCCCAGATTGGGCCCAAACTGGTCCAGATCTGGGCCGAGACGACCTTGCTGGCCGCACGCCGGCGACCAGCCTGCCGCCTACCCGCACCACGCCGCCCCGCCGCCAAGGAGCAGCGCCATCGCCACCGAATCCACCCAGTCGCGCCGGACCGACGACCGCCGAAGAGCACCGCCGCGGGCGCCGAGCTCCGCGCCTCCTTGCCACGCGCGCGGGGAATGGCCGGCCGTCGCCGCCGGCACCGCACGAGCAACGCCCGGCGGCCCGCGCCGGCGGCGGCGGAGGGGAGGGGGAGGGGAAGGGGTTCGGGCGGCGGCGCTAGGGTTGGCTCCTCTCGCCCGCGCGGGGGGCGAGAGCGAGCCCGAAGCGTTTCGCCAGGAACATTCAGATGCGAATTGGCATCAAGGATTCTGTAACGTTAGTCTTGCTAGCTGATAATCCATTTGCCTGTCGTGGGTTCTTTTTTAACTGAGATTTTCCAATTATCTACAATGCGCAAAACTGAGTGAACAATGTAATTGTTCTTAATTCTTAAGACTTAACTATCATGATACGCTTACTGGCTTGGTAAATTAGTAAGTATTTATTCAGAAGATTTATGTTATTGCCTCTACGGTTCTATTCCCTCTGATCCATAATAAGTGTGGGGACAAATATAAACTAAAACCTCGACACTTATTATGGATCGGATGAAGTACTATTTTAGATAACTTCTTGCTTATACTCTACTATCTTCTGGAATTATTGACATTTTGCGCATTGTTCTACATTTAGCCTAACAAAAGCAGTTTTTGCCTAATATATGTGTGTCATCGTTCAGAATGCACCTCTTTGTGAAGAGTCCCACTGGCACGAAGATCTGCCTCAAGGTCAACAAAACAGATACCCTCAGTACTGTGAAGGCAAAGATTCAGGAACAACATCGCCTTTTCTTTGATGGAGTGCAGCTTGAGGACAACCTCACATTGGCTGATTATGGCATCGAGCATCAATCCACGCTTGACCTCCAAGAAAGTATGCAAATCTATGTAATGGACACGCTAGCGGGCAGGACCATCATTCTTGAGGTTGACAGCTTAGATACCATTGACAAGGTGAAGTCCAAGATTCAAGACAACGAAGGCTTTCCCAAGGGGCAGCAGTGCCTAATCTTTGCCAACAAACAGCTCAAGGATGACGACACCTTGGCAGACCTCAATATTTGCAAGGAGTCCACCATTCTCCTTGTCCTCCAACGGGCCAGTACAAGAGGTAGCATGCTCATCTTCGTGGCGACGCAGGCTCCAAAGAAAATCCCTCTTAAGGTAGAGAGCTCAGATACTATCAATAGTATCTCAATGAAGATCTATGAGGCGAAGGGTACTCGCCCAATACAGCAACGGTTCTTCTTTGATGGCATGTCACTCGAGGGCCACCGCAAGGTGGCAGACTATAACATTGAGGAGGGAGATGTGCTGGACATGTTCATCTGCCTATGTGGTTGTTGAGAGGCATACGCGTGGTTATTAGACGAGTAATGGTGTGCTATCAGTAATATCATTCGGTATGTCAATGCGTTTATTACCTGTTGTTCTGAAAAACCTGTGAGACACTATATTAAGGGTCCCTAAGTCGATCTGCCTTGGCATTGTTTGATTGAGAAATATAGTCAGCAGGGCCATGCAGTGAATTTCGAATCAATGTAAGAAAAGGAGAATGACTTTTTATAGTCCATCTCAAGACTAGCCGAATGATGAGCCTGTGTTAAATCAAGCGCGGAAAGAGAATTTGACCATCCAAAACACAGCTCCTTGCTAGAGCTAGCTAATACCCGTCTTTGTTAATGCAGTCCTTTCACGGCAAGATTGCTCCATGTTTACTGGCAGTTTCAGTGTCAGGTCGGCTTTCAAACTGCAAGTAGCAAACCAACTATGTAGACAATGCCATGCTGATGCCGATACCGAGGGTAAAATTCGTATGGATGTATCATGTGTCGGGTAAGCTCAATGCTCATACCTAACAGAAAAGATTAGAACTCAATACAGCTCTATCCTCTATATAATAAGATCTCGTCATGGCTGCCTGCGAGAATTACTGAATGTTCTAAGCTGGATCTGTTCTTCTTCCTCCATCAAGACTCAAGAGTCTGACTGATCAAAACTCCACTCTACTAAATCGAGCATACAATCACTTGTCACCAGGTGAACGAGCTGTCAGCTGGGCGTAGGTATCCCCTTTATCCGCTCCTCGGTCTCTTCTCCACCCACAGGCCTCATTCTCTTCTCCACCCGCGCCCGACCCCGACGCCACCACCAAACCGGGTTACGGAGCATTCGGCGACCGCAATGCAGCTCCAAGGAAAATGCTGATTGGGCTTGGGTTCTACAGTCCTTCTAACTCATCGGCTTGGCCAACTTATGCCATTGCTCAACATTATAAAATCCCCCTATGCCTCCTACGACGATGTCATCGATAGGGTAATGACGCCAGATTTTATAATTTGCCACAATTTTCTTTGCACTTCTATCATTTGTCATTTTATGTGTCACTGACATGTGGTGGTCATGTGGCAAATAATAGACACTTTCAAGAAAAGTGTGGCAAATCATAAAATATCCCTCCGTAGCCAGAGAGTGGGAAATCCTTGCCGCCTCCATGGAAGGGGACCTTGCCACCCCCGCACGGGCTTCGCCTGACAGCAACCGCTAACGCCGGTGGAAGATAGAGGCCGGAAGGGGAGGTGGTAGGCGAAGGTTATTGGTCACAACCCGTGTCGGCTAGGCGAGGCGGTGCAGTGGGCGTTCCTCTCACGTGTGTGAATATCAAAATATGTGAGGCCTCGTCTCTGCGGGCTGGTCGGCGGCCAGTTGGGAGTAGTGACGACTGCATTCTTCTATTTAATGTTGAGCAACATTTTCTAAAAAAAGAGAATGGATTTTGTGTTAGCACGCATGGGTGTGGGTGTGTTATGGACCATCGATTTATTTCTCGAGATTCTCGCTCGCCTGGGTAGATGAAAAGATACCTTTCTCTCTCCTCATTTTATCCAAGTCTCAAAGCAAAATGGACGGTGACCAAAACACCCACATCCATATGTGTAAGTATAATTTTTCAAAAAAGGCATCTAAAACACCAAATTCGTTTTATTCGGACAAATTTCCGTACCATATAGATTTGAGTTGTTGGTATTGCTGACATATTTTACTATTAATTGTGGCAAACTTCACTAAGTTTGACTTAGAATAAACCTTGAACATCTATTATTCTGAAACGAAGGGGAGTACGTTCGAATTCCATTTTTTTAAGAATCGTCTATTTTCGTTCTTCCACCCATGATAATAGAGGAAATGAGAATAGAGAGGTTACTTTCATTTATTTTTTTTAAAAAATAAGATAGGCTTTTAAGGGAAGCCAGAATAGAGAAACGTTTGTCTCTTCCTCCTCATCCTTTCTCTATGTTGAGTCCAATGCCTGTGAAGATTGGGAATGGGAGGGGTTTGGGGCAGAACAAAGCACATTCGATTTTGAGTCGGATCGAATTTCAGTGCAAGGCACTGCGGACTATATTTCTCAATCAACCGCCAGGCAGACCCAGAGACTCTTCACTGGCATCTCACGCTTTTTATCTTGATGATGCAGCCCCGTCTATCGTCGACGCTACACCATGGCCAAATGGTCCCCCAAGTGGATCAACAACACAAACCCCCGCCATATATGTCAAGGTGAACTCCTTCCTCTCTATGGTCGATCTCAACACCAACTTGAATGGTACGCTACCTCATGCCTATCATCGTGGTGTCTACAGCTGCCGACATCGACAAGTAGGAACTCCCATGGCGCAAGGACGAAGGAAGAAGAAGGAAGAGGAAGAAGAGGCGGGAGGAGGAGGGCCAGCCGGCCCAGGGGCCGGCCAACCGGGCCCCAGACCGGCCAGGCCGGTCAGACCGGGCCCCAGACCGGGCAGCCCCGGTTTCACCCGAGCGACGCGCCGATGACGACTTCTGCGACGTTTCCGGTTGCCGCCCGGTCCCTTGTCCGGTTTGGACCGGATGGTCCGGTTGACCGGCCCCTGGACCGGATTTCGCGGGTTCGACTCGACCGGAACGGCCCGAGTCGGTCCACCACTTACCTGTTCGACCCAAGCTGCCTTGTATGCCTATATAAGCACCCAGGTCGCCCCCTTAGCTCTTTGGACAAGATGATAGCTTAAACATGACTTTGAGCTTTGTCTCCCTAGGGTTTCATCCCTCTGTAATCAGGGCCACCCTTGTTGATGATTTGGATTCGTGAGTGAGATTCTAGTGTGTGCACTCTCTCTCCCTCACCGATCTCCGTCTCCAACACCGGTCTCTCACCTCGGAATTCTACCGCGGTCTCTTCCGTGGGTGATTCTATTCGGCGTGGTCCATCGAGCCACGAGGGTAAGCATCGGTTGTATCGGGTTGGTGTGCGTGCGTGTGTCCTCGTGTTCTTCGTGTTCCTCGAGTTCTTCGCGCTCTCCCGCCTTTTCCCCTTCGGATCTTGGGTCAACCGCGAGATCGGGCCACAAACGGGGTCTTAGACCTCATCATATGGTATCAGCAGCCTTTGGTTTCCGCGGATTTGACCCTCCACCCACCCAATTTCGTCTCTAAAAATTTTCCAAAAAATCCCCAAAAATAGCCCTAATTTGCCTTTGGACGGATCTGCGATTTCGTTGCGTTTTGAGTGATTTTGGTCCATGGATTTGATGTTGTTGTGCTTGATTTACTATTTCCCCAACGTTTAGCCCCCAATTCCATCGTTTCCCTTCGATTTGGGTCGATTTAGACGAGTTTGGCTCAAGAACAGGAGAGAGAAAACGCGCGATCCGGTTGAAATCCGGTCAACCGGGCGGCAGACCGGACCGGCCAGCCCAGAACCCGGTCAACCGGGCGGCAGACCGGGCGCCAACCGGGCGGCAGACCGGCCCGGCCGGCCCAGAACCCGGTCAAACGGGCGGCAGACCGGCCAGGCCGGCCCAGGAGCTGGTCAACCGGGCCCCAGGCCGGGTGCCACAGCACCAACTCCCCCGCCGACCACCGCCACCCCTCTCCACCACCGGCAAGCACCGCAACCATCCCCAAACCACCAGGAAACACCACCGCGGCCCCGCAACCACCGCCGCAACCGCAAGAGCATCGACACCTCCCACCACCGGCATACCACCGCCAAGCTACTTTGACCCATTTCTTCCGCTAACTTATGTTTGCTTGTTCCGGTTTGAGTGCCTTGTTTGTGACACTAATCCGCAGCTACGAAGCAAGCGACGACATCGTCGGCACCCCGGACTTGCAACCGTACTCTTGACATCACCGCCATCATCGCAAGTTGTGTGTTCATCACCGCCTAATATCTTAGGTATAACTTGCATTCCCCTTGTAACCCCTCTTCTTTTGCGATCTATCCTATCGAACATTGCTTATCGAGTGTTGCGAGACATTGCACGTGGCCCCGATTGTGAGGTGTGTGTGTAGTATGGAGTCAAGCTTCTAAGCAAAACTCGTGTGGCAAGATAGCAAAAAGCGAGCTAACGCTAACATAGTGCGAGAAAAAGCCGGATTAAAAAAAATACCATTAACGTATCAGAAATTCAGAATGATAGTTCCGGATAGCACGCCACTGGAACGAGTGTAACAATAGTTCTACCGATAAAACACCACTAGTAGAGAGAAAAAGGGCTGCAAAAATACTTGTCAGACGTCCCGATGACCATCTCAACAACCACAAAGGCAGAGCACCAAATGGAGGGTATCGTCCTTCCGAATCGTATAGTCCGCCAGGGTGCGGTCGTTCTCCAGCTGCCGACCGGCAAATAGGAGGCGTTGCTGTGCCGGACGACAGCCGTCCACCTGATAGATCTTCATCTTGACATTGTCGATGATTTCTGTCCTCTCAACCTGAAGCGTGATGGTCTTTCCTTTTAGCTCCCTCACGAAGATGCGCATTTTATCTCCTGGACCGTCCGGGTAGTGGATGGCCGGGTGGTGGACCGCCGGGAGGAGGACAAGGAGAAGAGTGGAGTCCTTGCAAATGTTGAGGTCTGCCAAGGTGCTCTCGTCCACCAGCTGTTTATTGGCAAAGATGAGGCACTGGCGATCCTTGGGAAATCCCTGAATATATTGAATCTTGGACTCGACAGTGTCAATGGTATCCAAGCTGTCAACCTCAAGCGTGATGGTCCTACCTGCCAGCGTCTCCATTACATAGATTTGCATTCTTTCTTGGAGGTCGAGTGTGGACTCATGCTTGATGCCATAATCAGCCAATGTAAGGTTGTCCTCCTCTAGCTGCACTCCGTCAAAGAAAAGGCAGTGCAGCTGTTCCTGAATCTTTGCCTTCACAGTATGGAGGGTATCTGATCGTTTGACCTTGAGGCAGATTGTCCTGCCGGTGGGGCTCTTCACAAAGAGATGCATTCTGTCTGAATGAGTACAAAATCATAAACGGAAAAACCTTTTATTAGCCTGGAGAACAATGCACAAAAACGACAACAATTCTAACATACAGAGGTAGTAGAAACAAGAACGCGGTATCTAGAAAAGCAGAGAAGCTTCCCAAATGAATTGTTTATACAGAACATAACCCTGGGGGAAAAATTTGCGAAGTTAAGTCTTGAGATCCGGAAAAATTACATGGTTCACTCAGTTCTGTACATTGAAGAGAATATATAGTTCTCAATTAACTGACATACCCTGTCTACTGAAATAGAAACGATAACCAGCAAATGCCAACTCAGCTCACAAGACTAAATGTTGGAGAAGCTAGGGCGCTCTTCAGAGTTGCTACAATGTATCGACCACAAACTAAGATTAACACCAGATGCGTTCGTCCAGCTTTTATTTACGTTGTAGAACAAACACAGAAAGATTCACTTCGGGCACTGTAGCTTACACTGCACTGGTACTACTACTACATAGAATCCGATTTTTTCCACTGCCTCAAGAGTCAAGACCACCAGGTATCTTTTTGTCTATACTACTATGTTTTTTCATCTGTTTACGATAATTTTAAACCATGACGCTACAATAGCACTTTTAGCTTACTCCAGCAATGATTTCACAACAGCATGTTGGCACCACTTCAACAATCCAGATATTATACAATCTAACATCCAAAGGCGCGGTGTGCCGCCGCGCATTACTTCCTAGTACAGTATTAAAGGCTGACCAATACTGCATACAAAAGATAAAGTATCAATTTTTTTCCGCGACAGGTATATATATATAACAAGAACCTCTATCGATAAAGGCGTTCCTTAAGTCATCCCCTTCAGGCGACCTAGGAGAGAACCCTTGTGGGCCCTTTTGGAGGCTGCTGCTCGACCAAGCCGCCACCTTCCTTCCTCTCTCCTCGCTGTTGGCAACCCGGCGCCTATGATGGGGGCGGTAGGTATGTTACTATGTAATCTCCTGACAGTCTCATGAAAAAAAAGATCCATTGATGGGGGATCTTGTCCGCATCTTCCTATGCGTTTGCAACACGTCAAGTCCGGGTAGCGACCCTAATCTCCGTTGGTTTGATGCACTAGGAGATGCAACAATGGGATGATGTTGGGGTGATGCAGGAGGGTAGGGTGCAAAGGTGCCAGTAGTTCTCCCATGTTGGTGTAGCGGCCAGGGCATCAGCTTTTCCGCCGTGGCGATTGGCTACAAAAGCGAGGAAGGGGGACGAGCATGAGAGGATGGCGGATCTTGCATGTCTTTCAGATCTACTGGCATCTTCGAGGTAGTTGATCTCGCTTCAACGTCTAGGTGATGGCCATACGGTTGCATGCCACACACGTTGTATGTGCGGCGCACTGTGGCAGCATATGCCCCTTCTGTTGGCGGCGCATGAGTTTTGGAATTGGGGCACCTACCTGACTCTTCGGTGGCAGAGCTGTTGTCATGTGGATGGTGTGGTGGCTAGATCTTCGAGATGGTGATGGCCTTCAGCTCCATGTGTCGAGGACTCGAGGTAGATGGCAGTTTGGGACATCGTATTCTTGGACCGCTGAGACCAGTAGTTGTATGGGCTGCCCAGATCGGGTTTGATCCGATTGGAGGGTGCTACGCATTGCATCATTTCTGGATTTGTCAAGCCATGCCTAGCGAGGAGGGCTACTACGACGTCTCATCCAGAGGCGTCAAGTCATGTTTCTCGGTAGCATCAAGTCATGCTTGAAGGCTTAGGCTAAGAGTTACCTTATGGTTAGTGGTAGGCTAGTGAAGTTACTGTTGCGAGGCATACGGCCTCGGGATATTTTTCCTTCTAAAGTCAACTTTGTTTGGCTTCGACTTATTTGTTATTTCTAATAAAAAAATTTTGAAACAGGCAAAAAAGCTTTTGCGTTATATTGATATAGGAGAAGCAAACAGGTACATAGAAAGAGCAATTAAAACGGAAAAAAGGGGTGGGGCGGAACATCGCCGCCCCGAAAGGGAACTCAGCTAACAAGATCTGCCAGGCTCTTAGCGCCTGCAAGGATCCAATCTTTTCCTTCTTCCCAGATCTTGTGCATGACGACCGACGGTAGAGAGGACTTGTTGATGAATACGCGTTCGTTCCTCTCTTCTAATAATAATGGTTATGCAATAATCCTAGACCTACGGAAAAAGCAAGAACTGATATCTACAAAGTTCTCTAGATGGTTATGGGGATCAATCAATGTAGAGACCGGAGGTTACCTTTCTTATCGAGAAAAGGCAAGAACTGATATCTACAAAGTTCTCTAGATGAACAGAACAGTCATATCCGCAAGAAAAACGTTGAACTCTTATAATGTTCTCTCTAAACAATCGTAGGATCTAACAGCTTCCATTAATCCTACCCTGAGAGCAGGCTCTAGAGATCGCGGACACAACGCATGAATATGAACACGACCACTAGCTAGCTAGAAGTAGAGATGGGGAAAAGATAGCAAGTCCGAACCTTGATCGACGAAGAAGAAGCTTGTCGCTGTGGCGTTCGCCGGAGAGCCCAGGAAGATAGGAACGGCAAGAGTTAGGGTTGGTCGGTTGCGATAGATTTTATAGGGTCCAATGGGCCGCTCCTCTCTTCATTTTTTCATGCGTTTGGGCTAAACGAGTTGGCGGTCCACTACCTCTGTTCGCTATTATAAAGGCAAAACGAGTTTTGGAGACTTTCTGAAAAAGGGAACGTGGATCGTGCATGAGAGTTCACAATAAATCTCGTCTACTACCTCTGTTCACTATTATAAGATTTTTTTTAGATTGTCCTAAAATTACATATATCTAGACGTATTTTAGTGAGTATGTTCGCTCATTTTAATTTGTATCTAGTTTGTATTAAAAATAGCTAAAACTCTTACATCGGTGTTGTGGGTATACTTCATGAATGTACCATCGACAGTGCCTAGATCCGGCAAGCCCGGATGGCCCACAGACGGTGATGTGGCATGTGGCCTATCGGGCGGCTCAGCTGTTGATCATTAAGGATGAAGTCCAGTCCAGGATCAGGAAGCTGGATACTAACCGACCTTCGGAGGAAGCCGGATCCGTAGAGGCCATGAGGAACCCGGATCCAGTACGACGTAGATGGAAGACGGATCCTTGACGTACGCGGCAAGATATTGTACCGTAGTAGGCAACTTGTAATCCGGCTAGGACTCTCCATGTAAACCCTAGATCCGTGCGCCTTTATAAGCCGGATCCTGAGAGCCTTAGAGGCACAACCACAACTCATTGTAACAACGCGAAATCGCTCAGATAATTCCAGACAAGTAGCAGTAGGCCTTGCCATCGTGCAGGTGGTCCGAAGCTGGGTAAATCGTGTACCACCGTCTCGAGGACTCTCCGCCCAATGGCCCCTACTTCTTCTCCCCTCCATGAGGATCCCTCCTTTGGAGTACCGTCGAATAGGCAACGACAGTTGGCGCCCACCGTGGGGCCTGTGGCGTCTGGAGGCCGGAACCGGGAGGGTTCTACCTTCGGAGGCATCGGCGACACCATCGCCGTGGGGCGCGTCAAGTACGCTGGGAACTTTCCGATCGTCCCTGAGGATGAGTGCTGGATTCCGGCTAAGACAAACCCCGTCAAGCTCTCCATCATCCCGATCAGCGGGATACACCTCTTCATCGGCGAGACCATTGATTCCGACGGAAACACACTGGTAAGTAACGCTGATGCGACCGCCGCTGAGCAGGACGCAGTCGCGAAGGTCCGATCTGAAATGCAGGAACTTCCTGAGGAAGATTCCGCCTTAGATCTAAAAAAAATCAAAACCCACCCAATCCGCCCCTGAGCAGGAAACAAAGGTGGAAGACCAATGCAGATCCGCCTGGGTCTCCCAGGTGTTAGAAAAGCAAAGGTGCCACTTCGTGCACTTCCTCGCACATACCGCTGGAACCGCCCTTCTTCAGGAAGATGCTGGACCCATGCAGGACGAGGCTGTCGGAGCCGGTGACGCTCCGGAACAACAAGAAGTTGTCGGAGACAGCGACGCCCCGGAACAGCCAGAGGATGCCGGAGAAGCAGAGGATTCAATCCTGGGCAACCTCAGCCCGATCTCCGACGATGCCTCCACTATGGACACAGAAGAATACAACCGCCTCACTAAGGAGTTGGAGGATGAAGAAGCAGCTGAGGCGGAATCTGCTCCTCCTAAGCAGGTTCTCGCAACCTTAGCAGCGCTGGATCACCAGGAAGAGGAAGATGAGAATACACAATCCGACCCGCAGCCGTCCAACGCAGGATCTCCGCTATCGCGGGAAAGACCGCGTAAGGAAGTCCTGTCCCCAGAAGAACTGGTTGAGCAGGCAGGCATGGATGCAATCGCACATTTGGAGATCCTCAACAAGCCTATAACTCCTGATGACGCAGCAGATCCGGAAGCTCTAGAAGCCAAGAGGCAGGAGATGCTGGCAACAGCCGAAAAATTCGCCACCACTGCAGCAGCAATGCTGGATGAGAGGAAAGAGGCCGCGCACTTCGTGGATAATTTCCTCAAGCGAGAACGCCAGGTTGACGAATCACTGGAAAAAGTCAAGCAACTCCGGAAGCACTGGGAGGACAAGATCAACGAAGCTCAACAGGAGGCCGATATAATCAGACGAGAAGTTGTAGCTCCCCGCAAGATCACCTTCGCAACTCCCACCGAGCAACAACCATTCGCAACTCCAAAGGATAACATGAAAAAGGCTGCGGAGATCTTGAAAAACAAGGACGAGGAGATTGATATTGACTACGTCCGTACGCTCGTTGCCTCAGCAATGAAGCAGCAGAGCAAGGCAGATACTTCGCGTAGGTTGGAATCCAACCCGGATCACTGTGTGTCTACCGCGCAGAAGGACGCCCACGACAATCGTCATCACGATGACGAATCGCGCACCGGATCAACGGAGTGCAGAAGGAAAACCAGAGAACACCCAAATCCGATCCCCATACCGTCAAAGACGCCTCCGTCAGATCCGAAGAAGGGAAAGGATGCAATGTACACTGGTAGGGACAAGTACCGGAACCCGTCACCTCCGCCTAACGGGTACCCGCGTCCTCCACCCCCTCGTCACCCTAGTCCAGCCGGAAACACTAGGCCTCATGGGGCTGGTGGAATCAATATCCGCGACAACGTGTTGCCTCCGAGGAACGGGAACCGGGAGCGTACGCCGGAACCCCACCGAAGCCGGAACAACGATCGCGAGCCTGAGCCCAGAAGGAGCCGGAACAATGATCGCGAGCCCGAGCCCAGGAGGAGTCGGAACGAAGGACGCGAGCCGGAGCCCCGCCGAAGCCAGAACGACGGAGGCGACTATCACCAAGGTGAAGGTAGCCACCGAAGCCGGAGCGAGCCGCGGGAAGAACGCCGGGAATCTGAGGGCGGAAGAAAAAAATCTTACAGGCCCCCTCGCAGGTCTCCCTCACGACCGCCAAGTGGAGGAGGTGGAGGCGGAGGCGGAGGCGGAGGCGGAGGTCGGAGATCTCGCTCTCGCTCAAGAACCCCTGGCGGCGGCCCACGCGATGCTCGGGAACGCCTCAACGAGTACAGAACTGACTACATCAGCCCAAAGTGCTTTGGCAGGATGATTCGAGAGGAACCAAAGCCAAGGATGAACCTCAAGTTACCCGGAAACCTGAAGCATTATGATGGCACCGAAAGGCTGGATACCTGGATCGAGGATTACTATAATGTTGTAACCTTCGCCGGAGGAACCCCTAACATCGCCTGCCGCATGCTCCAGCTGTACCTTGTAGGTCCAGCCCGGATCTGGCTCAGTGACCTCGAGAAGAACTCCATCTTTTGCTGGTTCGACCTGAAAAACGCCTTCGAGAAACACTTCAGGGGCACCTATAAGAGACCTGCCACGACAAGCGACCTACATGCATGTATCCAGAAGAAGGGTGAAACATCAAGGAGCTTCCTCACCCGATGGTTGCAAACCAGGAACGAGTGCGAGAACGTTGACAACCGCACAGCTATGCACGCCTTTATAGGTGGATTGCAGAGAGGAGGACTGCTGCGGCACAAGCTCACTTGCTTGGTCAATGCAAACAAACTGACTTTGGATGACATGATCACCATCGCTAGGATCATACTGCCGCCAATGACGACACAAGCGGAGATCTCGCAGCTACAGCAATTCTCCTACACCAGCAAAAGAAGAACCGTGATGTCAACACCCGGATTTTTAAGTCCAGATGCCTATTATGCCATTCCTCGCAATCCCAGGAATATTATTTTTGCGAGACATAATAGATTGATATCACAACACATCATTCATTACATACTAATATCGTCTTACAAATAAAGGATCACATGATCCAGTCTCATTACAACATAGGGGATCTAGAGATCCAAATACAAATCACGTAGCTGAAGCGAAGTAGTAACAGTCTTGGTCCATTTATTCCACAGGCAACTGTCGACGTCAGGAGTGGTCCTAATTGTCGTAGACGTCCTGCTGTCCTTCTTCCGGGTTCTGGTACTCCCCTTCATAGTCTGGCCATTTGAATAGCCAGGGACACAGCCATGAGTACTTTAAAGTACTCGCAAACTAATACTAAGGTAAAATACTATCAACTATAATAAGGGGGTTCTAAGCTCTAGTTTCATTTCCATAAAGCCAGTTTTATTTCGTAAACACTTTAATAACCAAAACCCCTTCATTTGGCTAACTTAACTCAAGTGGGAACATTAGTGTCATTCCCACAACTCAGTTGTGATTCAAATCAAAGTCACCTTTCAATTCAAGTCACAAGTCATCATTCATATTTTTGGAAAAGTTCTGATGACGGAACAGTATGGCCTTTCCAACTGTCCATAACCGCGGACGCGGCTATTCGAATAGGTTTAACTCTGCAGAGGTTGTACACTTGTGCCACAACAATTGCAATAGTTCGTCGAGGTAATCGGCCCTGATTTATCGTACGCGAGACGCGAACTACCAATCTTAACCTTTCATTTACATACCCTAGTATAGGCACCTCTCCCCATGAGCTTGGCCTCCCGGTGAAAACAAACCGTCAACCCGGGAACTGCACAGGGCTTGGGTAGGACATTCACCTCACTTCACGTCATTTCACATTCAATGGAGGCAGCCTCGGCATAACCCCTATGATGCTTGTTCAGAGGGAACCCATACTAAAATACATAAGTTTCCAGCTAAGCCTTACCCAGATTCAGGTATTGTGGGGGTACTTGTAAAATTGGAATGGTATCGCATCCGAACCCAACCATCAGATTTTGGTAAGTTTCACCAAGTCATTCACAAGTCAAATTCACCTTCAAAAGCTTTCCATAGAAAGACTCATCATTCCAAGGTTTTCAAAAGTCATTTCACTTCACAAGTTCCCAACTAGAGTAGTCACTTTTAATGTTTAGCACTAGCAACTAGTCATGAGGGGTGCTAACTATCTTGGAGCTTGCTAGGCTAAGTGTGATGCTCTTGTACTACTCCATAACTAAACCAAGTGAATCATAAATCAAAAAGTAACTTTGATAAGTAAAATTAAGTAAAGCTTGTAAAGTAAAACTTGGGATAGGATCATAAAGTAAAAAGGTAAAATGTAAAGGTGCCTTGCTCTTGTAGAGCTTTGCATTAATATATCTTGCATTGGTAATAGCTTGCAACAAAATAGCTTGCATTAGTCTTGCTTGCATTGATTGGTGAGGTGATCAAAGTGTTCTTGCTCTTCTTCTTGGTAGAATACCTCCTCCTCTTGATAGTCTCCAGTACTAGCGTCTATAAACGAATACGAGGATACAATCACCAAACAATACTTAAGTACTCTTAATTAGCCTTAGTGGCTCACACAAATGATCTAACATCACTACTTAACATTTATTCAAAAATTATGCTAGGGTTTCCTTATTTGGTCTTAGGAAAATAATTTCCTCTCATTGAAATTGGAGTTAGGATTCCTTTTTAATTTGTGAGAAATAATTTCCTCTCATTGAATCTTCTCAAATAACCATGTATGATCACATGTTGACCAAGGTCAACACTTCACACTTATCATTTGAGAAAAATAATTTAAATGAGATTTATCATCTCATGTGATTTAAAATAACCAGTGCAAATTTGGATACTATTTTGACTTAAATTTCACAAGTGAGCAAGTATGAACCTATGCAGTATAGGTCATCACATTACTTCATATCACTTGTGAAAATGATTTAAATGAGGTGCTACACCTCATAGATTTAAATTCCTAAAATTTGAAATAGTTTAAATGGGCTAGTATTGACTACATAGCCAATATTTTGCTTCTAGTCCATGATCATGAACAGAACCTATGCTATATTTTTACATACTAAATTAGAGTTGGTTAAATGTGAATTATTGCAATTGGATTCACTTCAAAATTCAAATTGGTTGATTTTTAAGATTTATTTGAATACTGAAAAGTCTCTGTTTTGTTATTTTTTCTATTCAAAATCTAGACAAGATATGAGGTTGAGACCAGTGGGGTTGGCTAGATAAAATCATAAGCTTTCCAGAACATTTTGAATCACAAGATTTGGATTTGTAGATTTAAAACTATTCAATTTATAGCACAGACCAGAATTGAATAAGTGCTGAAATGGATTACTACAAAGTTTAAATTGTTGGGCTGCGCGGGAAAACAGATGGGCCGAAATGGTTTGAACAGCGAAACTGGAACAGTAACGACGCGGGCCTGCTGACATACGGTCCCACGCATCAGTGACCGGTTTCCTTACCGAAACGGTACGCAGCGTCGGCCGTTGGATTAGGAAGCGATCGGACGACTGAGGGCGTTCTTCTTCTCCGGCGAGAGGAGGGTGTACTGGCGGCGGAGATAGGGGGTCGGGGAGCGTTCCAGGCCGCCGGCAATCGAGGGAGAGGTGCGAGGCGACATTGTCGACGGTGTAGTGGCTCCTGGTACAGTGGCGAGGCTTGGGGCGGCTCCAGTCGATGTAGGTGATCTGCGGAGTCCGGCGGAGACGAGCTTGCGATTGAAGCTGCTCCGGCGAGGTGGGTTCAAATTGGTGGGTGGAGAAGGGGCAAGGATGAGATGGGAGCAGATGTTCTGAAGAATTGTGGCTCGGATCTCCTCTATTTATAGGCTGGTGAGAGGGCCGTGGATGCGGCGAAGGGGTCGACGACGACAATGGCGCTACGGGCTGCGAAAGGGCAAGGCGAGGTGCGCATCGTGTAGGCGACGTCTAGGAGAGGCTCTGGGTATAGCTGGAGTGTCCAGGGGACGATGGGAGCGCTCGGGTTGCTTCTGCGACGAGGACGGTACTGGACGGCGGAGCGTCGATCATGGCGACGGTGATGGGGCGTGCGCGAGCTAGGGAGGATGTCTAGGAGGTAGCCGTAGGCGTGGTGATCATGTGTGCCAAGTGGGAGAGGGAGAGGAGGACGAGAGGCTCCAGGCGAGAGGCGTACTGGCGCGTCCAGGGCGTCGTCTGGGCGCGCTCACCGCGTGCGTGGACATGTCGTGGCATGGTACTCGGCGTGCAACGTTTGGCCAAGTGCGTGTGTCGTTTTGCTTAGGGTTGGTACGAGCATGCTCAGGGGAGTGTAGGCATGGCAGTAGACATGGTGAGGTGGTTTGGAGAGGACCAGAGAGGAATGGAGTGAGGGTGGCCGGCATGGGTACGGCATGGCCAAAGTGCTGCCCTCTCCACACTTTAATCGACGAGAGCAAGTACATGCACTGATGCAGGGGATGCAGGAGGTCACAATGATCACAAACCAAAAGTGGTTTAGCCCAAAAACCAGTGGTTTATAGCATGTGTCAACTTTCCAGATTTGTGCCTGCAAGGTGCTCGACACAATGGCCGCATGAAACTTCTTTTCAAATTTTGAAATTCTTTTTGGTGGATCTCAAACATATAATTAAAGAAAAAGAATGGTGGTGGTGGTGGTCAATTTGGTGAAGATTTGTGAGATTTCAAAATGAGGGTTATCTTCTCATAGTTTCAAAGTCACATCTTGTCAAAACTATTCTGGTCAACCTGGTCAACATTATGTTATCACCAGAATTTGACCGAGTCAGAGGTGGGCCGCGATCAAGATGGGCTTGAAGAATATACATGGAAGGAATACATGAATCGGCCTTATATGCAAAGTTTGGGCTAGTTCGCCCGTGTATCTGTAAATATGATAGGATACGTGTCGGTTAGTTAGAGTTTGACCCGTGCATGGTTGGGATTATTCCCACGTTAGAAAGTCTACGGACTATAAATATGTATCTAGGGTTTATGAAATAAACAACAATCACGTTCATCACAAACCAATATAGGCGCATCGCCAACTCCCTTGTCTCGAGGGTTTCTTCCGGGTAAGCATCATGCTGCCTAGATCGCATCTTGCGATCTAGGCAGTACACGTTTATTCGCTGTCCATGCGTTGCTCGTACTGAAGCCTTTTTGATGGCGAGCAACGTAGTTATCTTAGGCGTGTTAGGGTTAGCATTGTTCATCGTATCATATGCTATCGTCGTGCAACCCTGAGACGTCTAGCCGCCCTTACACCTATCTTAGGTGTAAGGGCGGCACCCCGCTTGATCGTTATTTAGTAGATCCGATCCGTTATGATTGCTCCTTGTTCTCCAAGGATTAGTTTAATATCTGCATAGTTAGGCCTTACAAACGGGTTGAAGGATCCGGTGGCGCGTAGGGTGTAGTTTGCTAGCCCTAGACAGGATGTTCCGGGGATCAACCTCGTGTTGGTTTTTAGGCCTTGTCTAGGGTCGGTTTACGATCACCGTGCGTGGCCGCCGGGCTCAATCACGAGTAGGATGTTTCGATTATGTGGTGAAAACCCTAAATCGTAGTAGGTCGCTTTAGCTTTATCTTGATCAAGCAGGACCACCATATATTCGTACACCTCGTACGGATCATGGGTGGATCGGCTCTTTGAGCCGATTCACAGGACAACCTGAGAGCCGATCGAGGCTCGTATTTAATGTTTACGTGTATGCCATGCAGGAAACTAAGCGAGGCACATCCATCACCTTCCTGACCAGGTATAGGTCAGGTGGCACGCCCTTGCACCAGCATCGGACGTGCGTGCCGAGTCTTTGCGGGCCGTCGCTCGGAGGGACCGGGGCCAGCCGCGAGTCCCGGGAGCCTCCCGGCTCTCTTGTGTTGCCCGTCGCTGCTCGCCGGTGGGTTTCTGACCGCAACACATTCTGGCACGCCCGGTGGGACAATCTTCGACATCAACCGCATCGCCATCTACATCTGAGATGGCGGAAGGCACCCCAGTCACGTACGAGGATCTGACCGAGGAGCTCAAGAAGAAGTATGACGAGGTCAAAGCAATCCTCGAAGCCGACCTCATCGGCTCCTTTCACAGAACCCGCTCACATGGCATCAGGTGGAAAGGGTTCTCACCCGAAGGCGCGCTCGATGGAGTGGACCTGTCCGCCCCGTCAGAAGAACGCACCAGGTCCCTGCGTCAGGAGATTAACTTCCTGGTAGCTCACTCGCTGCACCGCCATTCTGAGAGCCTGGTGAACACTTTGGAGCGTGTCGCTCTTCGGGTGGTCCAGGAAATCATGAGGCATCAGTACTCTCCGTCAGGACCAGCTCTCGGGACTTACCAAGGAGAAATGCCACTCCAGTCCCGTCCACCGCTGCCATTCGCGTTGGCAGCACCAGAAGTGCCGAATTCACCGGCATACATCGTCTACAAGATCGGTGGTGACCCTAGTGACTACCAGTTCTTGCATGAGGCGCCTAAGGAGATCCCTCACGGATACACGTGCACATACGTGCCAGACTGCAGTAACTGGGCACTCACGAACCAGACTGCAACAGCAGGGACTTCTGGAACAACAGGAGGAACTTCGGGAGCAGATCTTGAGAAGCAGACGTGGCTAGCTAAGTATGCCACTCCGATAAACCTCCAGAGCGCAGCTCCTGCAGTTGGCTCAGAGCTGGAAAAGCAAGCATGGCTGGCTAAGTATGTCACTCCGGCGAATCTTCAGAGTTCGACTCCTGCAGCCAGCACCGCGGATCAGATCAGTACCATCCTGAGAGACCAGTTCGGCATGGTGCCGAAAAGGAGGACAATCGGCTATTCCAAGCCGTACCCCAACGAGTACGAGGTGATCCCGCTACCACCCAAATATCGGCTCCCTGATTTCTCCAAGTTTAATGGATCAGATGGTTCCAGCTCCATCGAGCATGTGAGCCGATATTTGGCACAGCTGGGCACGATCTCAGCATCGGATGAGCTGCGTGTGAGGTTCTTCGCACAGTCCCTCACAGGATCGGCTTTCGGGTGGTACACATCGCTGCCACCAGACTCAATCCGGACTTGGAAGCAGTTGGAAGAGCAGTTCCACATGCAGTATCACTCAGAGGCTTCCGAGGCAGGCATTGCCGATTTAGCACAAGTACATCAGAAGCGCGGAGAAACAGTGTCAGAATACGTCCAGCGCTTCAGGACCGTTAGGAACCGATGCTATTCGGCTCGTGTGACTGAAAAAGAAGCATTCGAGTTGGCGGTGGTGGGTCTCGCATCACCGATCAAGGACATGGCCTCCCAAGCAGACTACCCTTCACTGGCGCACATGGTGCAGAAGCTGTCAGTATATGAACAGCGCCACCCAGATGTATACCAGGATAAATTCAAGCGTGCGGTGGTCCTGGTTGAGGCAGATGAAGACGAAGGCTCTGCGGGAGATCAAGAGGTAGCAGTAGCTGAATGGACTCGGGGGGAGGGCCCCGTGTCCTGCAAGTGGGTTAAGCCACAAGGTCCTCCCAGAGGGTTTGACTTCGACGTTACCAAAGCTGAGCAGATTTTCGATCTCTTACTTAAGGAGAAGCAGCTAAAGGTACCCGAAGGCCACAAGATCCCCACGGCGCAGGAGCTGAACGGGAAGCCATACTGCAAATGGCATAACACGTTCACCCATCCCACCAACGACCGCGGGGTGTGGCGTCGGCGGATCCAAATGGCGATAGAACAAGGGCGTCTAATTTTCAGCCGGTACGCCATGAAAGTCGACACACACCCCTTCCCCGCCGTTAACATGGTGGAGTGCACTTACCCCGGAGGGTGCCAGCCAGGATTCTCGTTCAACATCAACATGGTAGGACCTGGGCACCACTCTGGTAAGGACGGAGACGAGGGCAGCTGCTCTCATAGCAAGGACACAGAGGAAGCCGTTCCACGCGATCGGCTCCGACACGATGGCGAGCGCTACATCACAGAGGGAGAAGTGAGGAATGTAAGATATCAGCGACCTCTCTCTGATCACCTCCTCAACAAGTATGTGAGTCAATATGACCAACGCCGACGATACATCGACGATGATGAAAGAGATCGTCTGGCTAGGGACGCCAGGAGACATCGTCGGCAGGATCGCGACGAGGAGAGATATGAGCGCCACGCCAAGGAAAAGTCGAGAGAGCAAGACGACGTGGATAGGCACTGGGACTGTCCCTTCTTCAGACACTGCTGGGATTCAGGAATGAGCCGATTGCCTACAATCGGCAAGCGCCCGAATGTAGACGAAGAAGAGGGATGCGGCTAACGTGTCCGTGTTCAAACGTCTAGGGCCTCTCCCGCCTCGGAACAAGAACGCTGAGTCCTCTCGGGTAGAAGATCTCGAGGAACTAGAAGACGATGATGAAGAAGAAGATAAGTACCACCGGCCAAGGTGGTGCCCTGATGGACTCAGCCGTTCCCAAAAGCGTAGGGTTCAGCGACTACGTGGTTTGGAGGAAGCCGAAAGGTTATACCTGCACACGTTAAGGAAGGCGCAGCCTGATCTGGCCGCGAAAATTCAGCGAACCCTGGACGAAGAAGGTCAGCCACAAAGGAAAGAGTGGCGCCCAGACAAAAGAAAACCGGTGATGAGACATCGGCTGGCACAAACATGGTGTTCATCCTTCCAACGGAGTTTAGCGCTCCAGGATTAGACGAAGCACCTGTGGCACAACTTGACTGCGGCCCACGGCCGGTTATCTTTGAGAAACCATGAGAAAGAAGCTACAGACATCTGAAGGCCCTGTACTTGCGAGGCTGCATCAATGGGCATCCTGTCAACAAGATGCTGGTGGACACCGGAGCGGCAGTCAACATTATGCCATACTCCATGCTACGTCGGTTGGGACGCTCTAGCTCGGATCTGATCAAGACCAACGTGACATTGAGCGATTTCAACGGCCAAGCGTCTGACGCACAAGGTGTTCGAACGTGGATCCGACCGTAGGAAGGAAAACCATCCCTACGACGTTCTTTATTGTTGATAGCAAGAGCACCTATGCTGTCCCGCTAGGAAGAGATTGGATCCACGCCAATCGTTGCATCCCATCCACGATGCACCAATGCTTAATACAGTGGGATGGCGATGAAGTAGAGGTCGTCCATGCAGATGATTCAGCCGAGATTTCAACGGCTGGCATGAACGTTTGGGAGACAACATGCCAAGAGCCACTCTCAGGCATCAATTTGGACGACTGCGAGCGCATCGACGTGACGAAGGACGGGGTTAGGCTGGTCTTATCCACCGGCCTGACCGTATAGCATGAACAAACCTGTGGACAAACGTGGCGAGGCCGATCCTTGGGATCGGCCCCAAAGATCTATGGAGGAACATTGCAAAATCTTCATTGAGCGATTCAATCAATATGGAGGCCGATTCTAGCGATCGGCCAAAATTATCTTCACCACACGTTCTGCCTGTGTTCAACGTCGATCTAATGAGCAGCGGTTTTACGTCGGCTGATGAGAGTCAACATTAGTCCTAACGGAGCCGACGTTCAAATACAGTGCCTTGTCTAACTACAGAGCCGATATCCGCAGTTACCTGGCAGATTCGGCTCGGGGGGCACCTAGTCAGAAGAACATGTGCGATACATGTGCAGTAATATTGGGGGCCGATAAAAAATCGGCCAGTAAAAAAAAGAAAAAATTTCATGATGTACAGCCGATGCACAGACATCGACTTTAGAGCTAAGAAACAAAGCCGATGTACAGCCATCGACTCTAGTACAAATTACACAAGATCTACCAGCTGCGTGTTCAAGACGCGGATTTCGACCAAGTCGGTCTTCAGTTCAGCTTCGACGCCTTCTGCTTCCTTGAGGGAGTGAACAATGAGAGCTTCCTCAGCTGTAGTGAGCCGATTTTGGTGCCCGAACTTTCTCTTCGAGGACTTCCAACCCTTTACGCCAGTTCAGCAGTACTGTCGGAAGCGTCAGTTTTGGCATACAAGGCAGCCTTTTGCTCATTAAGCCGTTGGTGTTGCGTCTACAATATCGGCTTTCAACGGAAGAAGAGGCGATCGATGGGGGCAAGTTTGGCTGGCTCGGCATGGTGGCTGTCTCAGAATTACCTGAGTTCAAAACCCTTTGTCTGATCTGTGCATCCTCACCGCTATTCTCGTCTTGACTGAGGCTCGGGGGGCAGCTAGCCTGGTAGATGCTCTGTTTTAGAAGCCGATTGGGGTGTCATCGGCTGGTCCTTCGTCGCAACCTTCTTCAAAAATGGGAGTTCACGCAGAAGAGGATCACTGGAGCTGGTGGGAGGAATTTAAGGGCTCTCTTGAAGGCAAGGGTCTTCCACATTATCCACCAGATCTCAAAGTCATCAGTTGAAGAGTTGAAGAATAGATTGTGAAGAACCGATGCGTTGCTATCGGCTCATTGAGCATTGGCTAAGTGATCAATCGGCAAAGTCAATATGAGGGGAAATCGGCTAAATTAGCTTAAAGGAAATCGGCAAAATCAAATTGGGGGAAATTCTTCATTGATAAATAGGATTTCTTACATAAAGAGCTGATTGCTCTCAAAAGGAAATACTAGTGGGTACATTGCCCCATCTACTACTGCTGATCCTATGCTAAGGGTCCTATCTACGGGCCGTCGCTGCCCTCGTCGTCGCCGTCGTCGCCGCTGTCGGCGCTACTCCCGGCGGGCTCGTCGTCGCTGCTGCAGCGGCCGCCGGCCGGGCCCTCGTTGTCCTCGTCCTCCTCGTCATCGTCGCTGTCGAAGTCGCTGAGGTTCCCCGGCCAGGGGCAGAAGCGCTTGGCCGGCGGTTCGTCGGAGGAGGTGTCGTCCTCCTCCTCCTTCTCCTCCTCCTCCTCCTCGGGGGAGGTGAAGTCATCCCAGGAGAAGCGATCGTCATCGCTCTCCTCCTCCGTTTCCCCGTCGGCGAGGAAGCGGAGGTCACTTTCCCCATCGGTCGAGGACTTGTCGTCCTCAGACCAGACGGAGAAATCGTGACTGGATTCCTCCCCGGCTTCGATGGCGCGGCGGATGTTGGCCGCATGGGCCTCCTCCGGGTTCCACTCCGGCGTCGGCTCGCGGGAGGAGGAGGATTGGGTGGAAGGACCCGATGAGGCAGAGGAGGAAGAAGACATGGTGGCGCAGGAGGGCTTTTGGAGTGCTAATACGAAGGGGATGAAGAAGCAAACTGTTTGGAGCGGTTAAATAAAAGGGGATATAGTGGAGGTTCAATGCCACAGCAGTTTCCGAGGAGGTGGTGCCCAAAGAGAAAAAAAACAACTGCCAAGTCACGCGGAGAAGTTGAGAAGGCAAGGCATCATGATGAAGGATACTGCGACGGTTCTGCCACGACATGACCCGACGAAGAAAGAGCGAGTGATTTTGGAATTATCAATTCCAAAACCGGGGGGCATGTGTTATCACCAGAATTTGACCGAGTCAGAGGTGGGCCGCGATCAAGATGGGCTTGAAGAATATACATGGAAGGAATACATGAATCGGCCTTATATGCAAAGTTTGGGCTAGTTCGCCCGTGTATCTGTAAATATGATAGGATACGTGTCGGTTAGTTAGAGTTTGACCCGTGCACTGTTGGGATTATTCCCACGTTAGAAAGTCTACGGACTATAAATATGTATCTAGGGTTTATGAAATAAACAACAATCACGTTCACCACAAACCAATCTAAGCGGCCAACTCCCTTGTCTCGAGGGTTTCTTCCGGGTAAGCATCATGCTGCCTAGATCGCATCTTGCGATCTAGGCAGTACACGTTTATTCGCTGTCCATGCGTTGCTCGTACTGAAGCCTTTTTGATGGCGAGCAACGTAGTTATCTTAGGCGTGTTAGGGTTAGCATTGTTCATCGTATCATATGCTGTCGTCGTGCAACCCTGAGACGTCTAGCCGCCCTTACACCTATCTTAGGTGTAAGGGCGGCACCCCGCTTGATCGTTATTTAGTAGATCCGATCCGTTATGATTGCTCCTTGTTCTCCAAGGATTAGTTTAATATATGCATAGTTAGGCCTTACAAACGGGTTGAAGGATCCAGTGGCGCGTAGGGTGTAGTTTGCTAGCCCTAGACAGGATGTTCCGGGGATCAACCTCGTGTTGGTTTTTAGGCCTTGTCTAGGGTCGGTTTACGATCACCGTGCGTGGCCGCCAGGCTCAATCACGAGTAGGATGTTCCGATTATGTGGTGAAAACCCTAAATCGTAGTAGGTCGCTTTAGCTTTATCTTGATCAAGCAGGACCACCATATATTCGTACACCTCGTACGGATCATGGGTGGATCGGCTCTTTGAGCCGATTCACAGGACAACCTGAGAGCCGATCGAGGCTCGTATTTAATGTTTACGTGTATGCCATGCAGGAAACTAAGCGAGGCACATCCATCACCTTCCTGACCAGGTATAGGTCAGGTGGCACGCCCCTGCACCAGCATCGGACGTGCGTGCCGAGTCTTTGCGGGCCGTCGCTCGGAGGGACCAGGGCCAGCCGCAGTCCTGGGAGCCTCCCGGCTCTACTGTGTTGCCCGTCGCTGCTCGCCGGTGGGTTTCTGACCGCAACACATTAGCACCAATGGTCAACATGAAAGTTGTTCACTTTCACATGGTCTTGGATGACATGGCAATGGTTGGTCAAGGTTGGTTGAAGAAAAGTCAAAACCAGGGGGGTAAAGTGGTGAAGATTTTATAAATCTCAATTTTGACCATTATCATATGTATGATGGTTTTGAGCTTTTCTTTGATTTGATTCTTCTTTCTTTGATGCATTTGTGTTTGTTTATCATATATAAGTATTCTACAAGCAATAGATCAAGCAATGGTGGCCTTAATTGAAGATTTGCAAATTTGGCTAAGTGTATGTGAGTGAATTTTGGGGATTTTTGTCCCTATTTGATTTCTCTCTTTTTGATTTGATTTTTCTTGACTCTAAAGTGGTTCTTGTTAGTTTAGAAACCTTTCTCAATCATTGAAACCATTCCAAAAGGTCTAGTTCAAAGATTTGCAAAATTGGCCTTAATACATAAGAGGTGATGTGTCAAATTTCATTATACTTGTAAATTGTTTCCCTTGCTTTACTTAGGCATGGGTTAGGGTCAATTTAGGGTTAGATTAGGTTTAGAAATGGTTTCCCACCATTTGGTCAAGGTTTAAAGACATAGAACAAGAATTGGGTATTAGGGCTATGTGTCACATATGCCTCTATGCATATGTTGCATTTTGATTTGTAATTTGACTTGCCTTGACCCAATTGATGTTGTTGAGTGTTGAAATGGTATATGGGAGTGATCCCACCATTCACAACAAGTCCTAGGGTCAAGATCCTCAATTTCAAAATTTGCATTTTACTCCCATATGCCTCTATGGCATTTTTAGTTTCTTTTTATTTTCTTTGGATTCACTTTGGATTGGGTTTGATAAGTGCTAGGTAAGGTTTATGAAGGTTTTACAAACCTCCAAACAAAGTAGAAGGGTCTAGGGTAAAGATTTATAAAAATAGCCATAGGCACATATGCCTTTTTCTTATTTAATTTCCTTTTATTTTGTTTTAACTAGGGTGATGAAAAGAGGGGTGAGGTTTAGGGTTTAAGATCATTTCAAATACTAATAACAAGCAATCATGGCAATAACACAACAATTAAGCAAGGTTGCTATGTATCAAACTTAATTTAATAAAAGTTTTTGTTGGTTCCAAAATTTGGAAAAAGGGAAATTCATTTGTTTTGTTTTGAAATTTTTGGGGATGTTACACGTGATAACAGTAACAGCAGCGGCACCAAGCGGAAAAATCCCCCCGATGACCAAAGAAGTGGCGGATCCGACCTAATCGCCATGGCTTTCCAGCGCGGAGGTCAAGGGGGCGGAAGAGGTCGCGGCCGTGGAGGAGGAGCCGGCAGGGGCCAGCAGCGTGGTGATGAGGTCACCGCTGCCGGAACCCGCGCTCCCCAAACTTATGAGGAGTACAGGGACATGCCCTGCCTGGCCCATCTGGATCCGGCTACAGGGAAGTCCACTCACACCAACCGCAAATGCAAGTGGGTCAATGATCTCAAATCTGACCCGGAAGCAGGGTATAAGCGAGCCCAGAAGCACCGCCCACGTGGCAAAGGAGGCAAGGGAAAAAACAAGGACAAGGAGGAAGACAGTTCCGAGGCAATGGACGAGGATGATGCTTCGCCGGATCCCAAGGGAGGATCCGCAGCTAAACCCAACCCCTTCGACAAAAAGAGCGTAGGCGCGTACCACACCTTCCTCGGAACCCCAACAGTCCGTGCTAGCAAGTCAGCTCTCCGGATCCTGAACGCCACAGTTCCAGCTGTGCCGCAGTACGTCAGGTGGTTGGAAACTCCGTGTACGTTTGATAGGCAGGATCACCCTACTTTCATTCTGAAAGAGTGCTATGCCTTGGTTGTAAGTCCCCGCATCGACGGCTATGACTTCTCCAAGTGCCTCATGGACGGCGGAGCTAGCTTGAACATCATGTACCTCGAGACTCTGGAGCGGATGAACCTTACCAAGGAACAGCTCAAACACAGCACCGCTGAATTTCATGGTGTAGTTCCGGGTAAAAAGGCAAACTCCCTTGGCAGCATCAGACTTCCCGTGGCCTTCGGCGATACCAATAATTTTCGTGAAGAGATGATCACGTTTGAGGTCGTGCCCTTCAAGAGGTCCTACCACGTCATCTTCGGCAGGCCCACCTACCACAAGTTTCACGCGAGAGCGTGCTACATCTACAACAAGCTCAATATTCTGGGTCCCAAGGGTATGATTACCGTATCCGGAGACTACAAAAAGGCTCACGAGTGCGAGTTAGGCGAAGCCGCCTTCCCAGAGTCAGTGATATCTGGAGAGGAGCTGCAAGGCTACAGAGCCGCGGTGGATCCGCAAGAGATGCACACCACCAAGAAGCAGATCTGCGAACAGAAAAAATCGTTCAAGGCCGCGATACAGACCAAGAAAATCGACTTCAAGGAAGGAGATTCCACTAAACAGGTCTCGGTCGGAGCCAACATGGACCCCAAATAGGAAGACGCACTCGTCGAGTTCCTCCACAATAACATGGACATCTTCGCATGGCAACCTTCTGACATGTCCGGAGTACCTAGGGAACTCGCCGAGCACTACCTCAACATAAATCCGGGTGCTAAACCGGTGAAGCAAGCTATGCGACGCTTTGGAGATAAGAAGCGCCGCGCCATAGGAATGGAACTAGCAAAATTATTAGAGGCAGGTTTTGTAGTAGAAGTTATCCATACTGATTGGGTCGTAAACCCCGTCCTTGTACCCAAAAAGAATTCTGAAATACTAAGAATGTGCATCGATTACTCCGGCTTGAATAAGCATTGTCCGAAGGATCCGTTCCCCTTGCCACGCATTGACCAAGTCATTGATTCGACGACAGGGGTGGAACTTCTATGTTTTCTTGACGCATATTCCGGGTATCATCAGATCCTGATGAAGAAGTCCGACCAAAAGGCAACCTCGTTCATCACTTCGTTCGGCACTTACTGCTATGTCACCATGCCTATTGGTTTGAAAAACTGTTGCGGTCAAAACCCACCGGCGGGCAGCGACGGGCAACACAGTAGAGCCGGGAACAACTTAGGGCTTCGGCTGGCCCTGGTCCCTCCGAGCGACGGCCCGCAAAGCCTCTGGTACACACGTCCGATGCTGATGCAAGGGCGTGCCACCTGACTTATACCTGGTCGGGAAGGTGATGGAGATGCCTCGCTTAGTTTCCCGCATGGCATACACGTAAACATTAAATACGAGCCTCGATCGGCTCTCGGGTTATCCCGTGAATCGGCTCAAGGAGCCGATCCACCCATGATTCGTACGAGGTGCACGAATATATGGTGGTCCTGCTTGATCAAGATAAAGCTAAAACGATCTACGACGATTTAGGGTTTTCACCGCATAATCGGATCATCCTACTCACGATTGGGCCTCGCGGCCACGCACGGTGATCGTAAGCCGATCCTAGACAAGGCCTAAAAACCAACACGAGGTTGATCCCCGGAACATCCTGTCTAGGACTAGCAAACGACACCCTACGTGCCACTGGATCCTCCAAACCTTTGTAAGGCCTAACTATTGCAGATATTAAACTAATCCTTGAAGAATCAAGGAGCAACCGTAACGGACCGGATCTACTAAATGATGATCAAGCGGGGTGCCGCCCCTACACCTATGATAGGTGTAAGGGCGGCTAGATATGCAAGGGTTGCACTACGACAGCATGTGATACGAAGAACAATGCTAACCCTAACATATCTAAGATAACTACGTTGCTCGCCATCAAAAAGGCTTCAGTACGAGCAACGCATGAACAACGAGCATAAGCCTGTGCTGCCTAGATCGCAAGATGCGATCTAGGCAGCATGACGCTTATCGGTAGGAAACCCTCGAGACGAAGGAGTTGGCGATGCGCCGAGATTGATTTGTTGGTTGAACGTTGGTTGTTGTTTATTCCATAAACCCTAGATACATATTTATAGTCCAGGGGACTTTCTAATTTAGGCGTGCACCTAACCGTGCACGGGTCAACTTCTATCCAAGATGCGATCTACTATATTACAAATACAAAGGCAATCTAGCCCAAACTCTCCGTGCAAGGCCGCTTCAGAGATCTTCTACATGTAATCTTCCAAGCCCATCTCCCTTACGGCCCACCTCCTGATTTGGCCAAAATCTGGTGATAACACATGCCCCCCTGGTTTTGACAATGATAATTTCAAAACCATTCTATTTTTCCTTCGAAGGGTCATGTAGCGGCAGAGCAAAATTATGATGCCCTATCTTCTCAATTTCTCTGCAAAATTTGATAGTTTTAGCACCACTTTCTTGGAAACTGCAATGGCATTAATTCTCCATCAGGCTCTTCCTTATTTAACTGTGCCAACTGATTAGCTTTAATGAAGAAGTATTTCCAGTCAACTTTTTTGCCGATAGTCCAAGTCAAATAACTTCCCCGAAAGAGCCGATGGCATCGCACCGGTCTCTATCATAAAAATACAAGTAAGGTCGTCCTAGCCGCCCCTCCAAACGGTAACCTGCGACCTCCATCTGATAAAGCAAACTCAGATCCCCAAATCGCCGCCTGAGCAGTTCCAACCCAAGACCACCTGCGTCACAGATCTCGACCGCACCGCCCCCAACGCACCCAATGGCGGAATCATCCAACATCAACACCATGGCTTCTGGTCTGAAGGTAATCCTCAATCTTCTCCCGCCATTCGAATCGACATAGGATTAATGGCAAACACCTGGATTAATGTTTTGTTCCGCTATTAATTTAGGCCTCCGACATTCTTCTGCCACATCCTTCTCTCGCCAACTCAATGTGTCTCGGTCCTCGTTCTTCCGAGAGTCCCGCCCTGTTAATTTCGTGCGAAGCTAACAGAATCCCCTTCGTGAATCAGAACTTAGATCTGACTTCCTGGGCCGACTGCCTGCGAGCCTGGCCTAATCCTCCTGAGGGTTGGGTGGCATGGTACAATAGAGTATCCAAAACCCATTATTCCACTTGGGAAACCACAGGGATAGCCGATGCCTTGTCATTATCATTGTCTCCTCTTGAGAAGAATGAAAATATTCTGAAAACCATCGGCTACTTCTGGTCTGATGCGCTGAATTGCTTCATGTTTGGCCATGGCCCTATGACACCGACTCTACTGGACATGGCCATGATCACAGGCCTAGACATTGCATCCCCCAGCCCTTCTGCATTCAAACTGCCGAAAGTTCCTTTCACCCTTTCCTCTAAAAAAGAATGTACCAGCTGGGGTGCCTACCTCAACCGTTACATGAAGACCAAAGGCCCGGTGACAGAGAGAGAACACACCGCCTTCCTGAACTTCTGGTTGGAGCACTTCATATTCTGTGGCCCATCGCTTGCCCCTACCAAGAATTACCTTTCCCTGGCCTATGAACTTGCTAAAGGCACCCAGCTTGGCCTAGGCAAACTGTTTCTTGGAGAGGTCTATCGATCCCTTCAACTGATGTCTGTCAAACTGTTCTCTCAAAAGACAGTTAAAACAGGCGGCCCTTGGTGGTTTATTCAGTTGTGGGCTCAACTGTACTTTCAGAACCAGATCCCAGACTTCCCACCTTTGGCCACCTGCACCTTCCCGGATGTTAATGGAAAGGAGATCCGATGCACCAGCTATGGCCAAGCTTTGTATGGTCTCCCAGGCAGCAGGCTAATCCCAAAAGAAGCAGCAGGGTGGTTCAAGATTTTCTTCCAAGGTTTAGACAGTCCTCTGTTCTTTCCTTACACTGAATCGGAGAACTTTGAGAACCCAGTCTCCTTCCGATTGGATAACTTTGCCGATGACGCTAGCACTCGGCATCTGTACTCTATCATGCTTCGCCCTTGCTTTCTCCCAGTTGGCATGAGTACCTCAAACCAGATTATCAAGCCTGGCTATGAATCTTACCAACCAGTAGTAGTAGCCCGACAGCTTGGTCTTGGGCAAGTGCCTCCACACTTCTTCCTTCACCACCTGACAGCAAGCAGAGCTGAACTGCCTGACATCCTCACTGGCCAAAGGTGCTATACTTTCTTTGACGATCTGGCCATCCCGATTCCCCACAACCTCCGTTTCACCTCCACTACTGATGGTTTCGAGACTTGGTGGCTCATGTGGAAGACCCATGCCTTCAGAAGAGCTCTAGGACCGCTGCTGAGACAGCTCGATGCCGAATATGACGTTCCTGCAGACCAGGTACCCTTTTCCATAAATTTCACGACGGCTTATGGTAACTATTTGTATCCTGACTCCGTTTCTTGGCAGCAACAAGACGGCCCGGATCCCACACAAGCCGATGGTTCCCCCTTCGTATTCCTTCCTCCGGCTCCAGTGGTTCTCTTCTGTCAGAGCTCGCCTCCCCTGAAGAAAGTCATAATGCGAAGTCAGCCGATTTCGCCAAAATCGGCTCCCAAGAGTAAAGCATCTTCGGGGCCAGTTGCCCCCCGAGCCTCGACTCAGGCGAGGACGGGTGTGAGGAAGGTGGCTGCTAGGAAAACCCTGAAGCGGAAAGCCCTTGCCCAAGAAAGCTCATACGTAAGTTGGCTTGCCTTGTCCGCATTTATCTGTTTTCCCAGTTATCTGCCTTCTCTGTTTTTGGCAATAGGCCTGCATTTTTCTTCTATAGACTTCCACCGAAGAGAATTCCGGCGGGGAAGCAGAACCCAGCCAGAGGGATTCGAGCTCGGATAATTCAGAGAGGTCCACCACACAGAGCCAGACGACCTTGCCAACACCGGCTTCGAAGAAAAAGTCGATTCCCGGGTCTCCTCCTCCCCAAGTCCTGACCAAGTCAGGGTCACGTGTGAAGCGTCGATGCGTCAAAAGGGCTCGCAAAGACTCCCAAGCTTCTCTCTCAAGTCAGGAGGTCTCAAATGTAATCACTTCCATGGTTCTATATTCCTTGCTATCCAGTGCCGCTTGGATCGGCTAACCATTTTCTTCTGCAGAATAATGATACCTCAAGCAGCGACGTCGAGGAGGTACCGATGCCGTCTGCCCCGTCTGCCCCGCTAGACCTAGCCACCCCGACGATCACGGCTGGCCAAGTGGCCAACCTAGCTCAGTCCACAGCAAAGCCGATTATCACAACATCGGCCATTCCTCTTACGTTGGGAGAGGTACGCCCCACTTCTTTGGCTCTATCACTTTCTCCGTCGCATGCTAACACAGTTTCGTCTTGTCAGGGTTGTGATCTCTCGAGCTTGCTGACGTTTGATCCTGAATCCATCGAACCAACTCCTGCCAAGGCAAGTGAAGAGCCCAGCCCTAGCACGGTCCATGGTACACTCCAGCGTCTCAAGGATTTGCTCTCTTCCTCAGTTGAGACCCTGCTCGAAAATTCTGAGGAAGTCAAGGGGATCTTCGAAGGTATCCAGCCCCATCTTCCTATGACACTGCAAGTGAAGCTTTGGCCAGCTGTGACTCTGTCAGCCTTCAAGTCAAGGGTACAGTCGGCTCGCCAAAGGATTAATCTTCGCCACGCCCAGCTTCCACTGAGAGCCGATATCGCGGACAAGTGTCAAAGGCTCAACGAGAAGAAGGCTGCTGTAGACGCCAAAACTGACACCTCTGCCAATAATGCCGAACTCGAGACTCTGCGTAAGGAACTGGAGACCTTCGAAGAGAAGGTCAGGGTGACAAAACAGCTTATCCAAGACAAGGAAGCCCTTATTGCCCACTCTCGAGAGGAAGCTAAGGGTCTCACAGCCGATCTGAAAAACGATCTGGCTGAAATTCGTGCCCTGAGTAGTCAGCTGGTGGCAGGCAAAGACGAGGACGACGAGGCTGAGATCGCCGAGGTGGGCCGCATCCACGCCGACGCTCTTCACGCCCTTAGCGCGTTTCTTCAGTAGAGCCTGTCTGCATAAACTGTCAAATGTCTTGCTGGACTTGTACCTCTGGGGCTGACGCCCGTATTCTGTGTCGGCTGTACTCGTTGCATCTTATTTTTTTTCTAATCGGCTCCCACTTTTTCACTGTACACATGTTCATCTGCACATGTTCACGTGTTCCTCTGGTTCAGGTGCTCCCCCCCGAGCCGAATCTGTCAGGTACGGCAGATATTAGCTCTGTAGTTTAAGGAACTGTATTTGCACGTCGGTTTCGGTAGGTCCAATGTTGATTTTCCCTGACTATCATCCGACGTAAAACCGCTGCCCAGTAGATCGATGTTGAATACCGGCAGAACATGTGGTGAGGGTAACTTTTGGCCGATCGCTGGAATCGGTCTCCATATTGATTGAAGCGCTCGGTGAAAGTTCCGTAATGTCCCTTCATAGATTTCTGGGGCCAATCACAAGGATCAGCCTCGCCACGTTTGCTCATTGGTTTGTAGGTCACCGGGCGTCGGCACTTCTGGTGCTGCCAACGCAAATGGCAACGGTGGACGGGACTGGAGTGGCAACTCTCCTTGATGCGTCCCGAGAGCTGGTCCTGACGGCGAGTACTGGTGCCTCATAATCTCCTGGATCACCCGAAGAGCGACACGCTCCAGAGTGATCACCAGGTTCTCAGAGTGGCGGTGCAGCGAGTGAGCCACCAAGTAGTTGATCTCCTGCCGCAGGGACCTGGTGCGTTCTTCCGACGGGGCGGATAGGTCTATCCCATCGAGTGCACCATCAAGCGAGAACCCCTTCCACCTGATGCCATGTGAACGGGTTCTATGAAAAGAGCCGATGAGGTCGGCTTCGAGGATTGCTTTGACCTCGTCATACTTCTTCTTGAGCTCGTCAGTCAGATCCTCGTACGTGACTGGTGTGCCGTCCACCATCTCAGATGTAGATGGCGATGTGGTTGATGTCGAAGCTGGTCCCACCGGGCGTGCCAGAATGTGTTGCGGTCAAAACCCACCGGCGGGCAGCGACGGGCAACACAGTAGAGCCGGGAACAACTTAGGGCTTCGGCTGGCCCTGGTCCCTCCGAGCGACGGCCCGCAAAGCCTCTGGTACACACGTCCGATGCTGATGCAAGGGCGTGCCACCTGACTTATACCTGGTCAGGAAGGTGATGGAGATGCCTCGCTTAGTTTCCTGCATGGCATACACGTAAACATTAAATACGAGCCTCGATCGGCTCTCAGGTTATCCCGTGAATCGGCTCAAGGAGCCGATCCACCCATGATTCGTACGAGGTGCACGAATATATGGTGGTCCTGCTTGATCAAGATAAAGCTAAAACGATCTACGATGATTTAGGGTTTTCACCGCATAATCGGATCATCCTACTCACGATTGGGCCTCGCGGCCACGCACGGTGATCGTAAGCCGATCCTAGACAAGGCCTAAAAACCAACACGAGGTTGATCCCCGGAACATCCTGTCTAGGACTAGCAAACGACACCCTACGTGCCGCTGGATCCTCCAACCCTTTGTAAGGCCTAACTATTGCAGATATTAAACTAATCCTTGAAGAATCAAGGAGCAACCGTAACGGACCGGATCTACTAAATGATGATCAAGCGGGGTGCCGCCCCTACACCTAGGATAGGTGTAAGGGCGGCTAGATATGCAAGGGTTGCACTACGACATCATGTGATACGAAGAACAATGCTAACCCTAACATATCTAAGATAACTACATTGCTCGCCATCAAAAAGGCTTCAGTACGAGCAACGCATGAACAACGAGCATAAGCCTGTGCTGCCTAGATCGCAAGATGCGATCTAGGCAGCATGACGCTTATCGGTAGGAAACCCTCGAGACGAAGGAGTTAGCGATGCGCCGAGATTGATTTGTTGGTTGAACGTTGGTTGTTGTTTATTCCATAAACCCTAGATACATATTTATAGTCCAGGGGACTTTCTAATTTAGGCGTGCACCTAACCGTGCACGGGTCAACTTCTATCCAAGATGCGATCTACTATATTACAAATACAAAGGCAATCTAGCCCAAACTCTCCGTGCAAGGCCGCTTCAGAGATCTTCTACATGTAATCTTCCAAGCCCATCTCCCTTACGGCCCACCTCCTGATTTGGCCAAAATCTGGTGATAACAAAAACGCAGGTGCCACCTACCAACGTACGATGCAGCGGTGCCCGAAGGACCAAATTGGCCGGAACGTACACGCTTACGTCGACGACATCGCGGTCATGACCCGGAAAGGATCCGACTTGATCAGCGACCTCACAGAAACCTTTGAGAATCTCCGACGGTACAAGATGATGTTGAATCCGCTGAAGTGCGTCTTTGGCGTTCTAGCCGGAAGACTCCTTGGCTTCATCGTCTCTCATAGAGGCATTGAAGTTAACCCGGAAAAAATCAAGGCAATCATGTGTATCAAAAGGCCAACTTGTCTCAAAGATCAACGACTAACCGGTTGTGTTGCAGCAATCATTAGGTTTGTTAGCCGTCTTGGCGAGAAGGCGCTACCTTTGTACAAGCTGCTGAAGAAAACAGACAAATTCGTCTGGGACGACGCAGAAAATGCAGCACTTCAGGGATTAAAGGAAATACTCACCTCCCCACCTATCCTGGCAGCTCCAGAAGAGTCAGAGCCTATGCTCCTTTACCTGGCAGCCTCCAACAAAGTCATCAGCCTCGTCATCGTGGTGGAGCGAAAGGAAGAAGGTCACGAGTATGGAGTCCAAAGGCCAGTCTATTACACTAGCGAGGTACTGACGGAATCCAAACAAAGATATCCTCACTTTCAGAAGCTAGCATATGGCGTGTTCCTAGGTAGCAGGAAGCTGAGACACTACTTTCAAGAGCATCCAGTAATAGTCGTGAGCAAGGCTCCGCTGTCTACGATTCTTAACAACGCTGATGCAACAGGACGCACAACAAAATGGGGCATCGAATTATCCGCCTTCGACATCAATTACAAAACCAGGACTGCGATCAAGTCCCAGATCCTGGCAGATTTCGTCGCAGATTGGACAGAAGCTCCGGATGCAAATCTGGAGCCGGAACCAGAAACATGGGTCATGCACTTCGATGGATTCAAGCAGCATCAAGGCTCAGGAGCCGGAGTCACCCTGAAGTCCCCTACCGGAGAAGAAATGCAGTACGTTCTGCAGATTCACTTCGAAGCTACAAATAACATGGCGGAATACGAGGCTCTACTACACGGTCTGCGCATCGCTAAGGAAATTGGAATCAAGCACATCATATGCTGTGGAGATTCCGACCTGGTGGCACAACAAGTAGCTGGAACCTTAAACGCCAGAAACTCCGTCATGGCGGCTTACAGAGACGAAGTTGACGAGATTGTCAAATTCTTTCTCGGATACAAAGTCAAATACGTCAGGAGAGATGATAACACAGCGGCAGATATGCTATCCAAGCTCGGATCCGGCAGGAAACCAATTCTGCCTGGCATTTTCCTGGAGCATCTACGGATACCCTCGGTAAAGGGCGCTAACCCGGAAAACCCGGACATGGCAGTATCTCCGGCTAGAGAAGTGATGGCTATCATTCCGGCCTGGACACAGCCGTTCCTGGACTACCTAATCGATCGAAAGTTGCCGGAGGACGAGGTCCTCGCACGACAGATCATCAGACGAGCAAGATCCTACACAATAATTGATGGACAACTCTACAAACGAAGTGCAAACAGGGTGTTCATGAAATGCGCCTCCAATCAGGATGGCATAGAAATCCTAAGAGAGATTCATGCTGGCGATTACGGGCATCACGCCGCTCCTAGGTCCCTCGTCGCTAAAGCCTTTCGTCAGGGATTCTACGGGCTCACAGCTAAAGAAGATGCTGAAAATCTAGTGAAAACCTGTTGAGGCTGTCAATACTACGCTACTCAACCAACTGCTCCAGCTCAGGAGTTCAAGACCATCCCTATCACATGGCCGTTCGCGGTCTGAGGGCTTGATATGGTGGGCAAGCTGAAAAAATCATCTCCTGGCGGTTTTGAGTACCTCTTGGTCGCTATTGACAAATTCAGTAAATGGATCGAGGCGAAGCCAGTGAGAAAAGCCGACGGTGCCACAACACTAAAATTTGTCTGCAGCCTCGTAGTGAGATACGGCATCCCACACAGCATAATCACAGACAATGGCACAAACTTCGCACAGGGAGGATTGAAAGATTATTGTCATGATGTTGGGATCCGACTTGACTTAGCATATGTGGCCCATCCACAGTCCAATGGACAAGTGGAGCGAGCCAATGGCCTTATACTAGCCGGAGTTAAGCTTCGCCTTGAAGGACCGCTGCGTCGCGCAGCTGGAGCCTGGGCAGAAGAGCTAGACGCTGTTCTGTGGAGTTTACGAACTACCCCTAACAGATCAACTGGGTTCACCCCTTTCTTCCTAGTATACGGGTCCGAAGCAGTCCTCCCCTCCGACATCATACATGATTCACCGCGAGTTTCCGCCTACAATGAAGATACAACTGACGAGGCCAGACAGCTATCTGTGGACCTGGCCGAAGAAGCCCGAAACCTAGCTGACCAGCGTTCCACCATTTACCAACAGAAACTCAGACGCTATCATAACCGTCGAGTCCGGAACCGTTCGTTCAGGGACGGTGACCTGGTCCTCTGCCTTCGACAGGTGAAAGCGCATAAGTTGCAATCTCCATGGGAAGGACCCTTTGTCATCAGCAAAGTTCTACACAATGGATCATATTGCCTCGTCGATTTCCGTGAGAAAAAAGATAGACCTGCAAATTGGTACCGGAAACGAAAACGAGAGGATCCGGATGACATCTATGATGAGACAGATCGTCCCTGAAACATTGCACAGCTACGTCCTTTCCACACTTAGCAAAATTCGCATTACATACCTTGTAATATATATGATACATGATCAATGAAATAAAGCATATGGTTCACTCTTAGAGTCTTTTACCTCCTTTACTTTTTCATTTTCGGATCGTGTATGTTTTCTGACTAAATCCGCAGAGCTGGAGTTTTCCGCCTAGGCGTGTATGAAAGTTGTGATTTTGAAAATCGTCCCTTAGGACGTGAGCTTAAGTTTTCTGGTGGATAAGTTTTTTGTTGCGAACTCGTGGATTCCTGATAGCAATTTCCGGCACCTTAACTGGGGGCTTGTTTCCGCGGTTATTGACGGATTGTCATTAGGCTTCGTCGCTGCAGGCGAGCATTTCCGGCTAAAGGTCTTCCGGCTCGTGGAAGGTCAAGTGAGATAGCCGGAAAACTTAAAAATTAGCACTTGCTTCTCAAACGAACGAAACATGCAAATAAATAATAATGGATAGCAGGATAAGTTTTTTTCCGCCCACGCATCCATAAGTGTTTCGTCCCTAGCTACTTAAGAATTTAAGTCTTATTACAAACCCACTCCGGGGCCAAATGATGCTCTTCATTGTTTTTCAGGCTCTACTCGGAGACATGATCTTCATCCTCTGAGGCTACATACGCGGAAGCGTCGCCAGAATCTTCATCAGAACCTTCGTCGGATTGATCCGCGCTGGATCCTAAGCCTTCCTCGACATCTTCGTCTTCGTCTTCTTCTTCTTCCTCAGAGAAACCTTCGGGCAAATCATACTTGTTGTACCAGAACGAGTGATTCACTCGCTCGACTAACAAACGATCATACCCTTGGGTCTCCACGAGGGCAAGCTTGACGTTGGTGCCCTTGGGAACTCCGCGTGCGACTTCCGCCAGGTTCATTCCAGGGCAATGAGCTTTGCACGTTGCCAAGGTGAGAGAGGCGACCCCGCGGGCGGAAGACGCTTGCCAGTCCTTGATAAGATCCGGCACCATCCGCATAAGCTTGGTCATGCGATCGATCACGGTGGTTCCGGCTCTCTTCAAGTTCATGGACTCGGTGATCCCGCGGCAAGCTTCAAAGAGATCATTGATGGAGTTCCGCGCATCTTCATACGCTTCTGTCCGGGTGGCTTTCTTCGGGTCCCATTCGAATCCGAGAGCCGCTGTAAAACAAAACGGCGAGTTTCCTATGTGATAAAGGCAGAGTCAACATGAAGAAGCCGGAAACAACAAAAAGTTCCTACGGAAGATCAGCTTGTCAATATCATCCGCCTCCGTCTCGAAAGTTTTAGTTTTCGCGGCCAGCGTCTTTATCCGCGCGTTGCTCTTCTTCAGCTTGTCGCCCAGCTCCGCGATGTCCTGAGCATGTTTGTCCTCTTGTTCATTTTTCTCCCTTGCCTCCTTCTCGGAGGATATTTTGAGAAAGTCTTGGAGAGAGTCATGCTCGGCTTGCAGCACTTCAAGCTTAGCAGAAAGCTCGTCGATGGAAGGTTTCTTGGCAAGTTGTTCTGGAAGTCGGAAATAGAAGAACAAAGTTAGTTCGGAAAAAATATTACATTGCAGAACCTGGGGGATAAGCCGAAATCATTACCTTCATAGTTCTTGAGTCGGGTCTCCAGGATTGCATTGGCCTTTTGGCTTTCCGCGTCCCTCGTTGGAAGCATCTCAATTTCTTTCTTCTGCTCCAGCACATGGACGTGCAAGTCTTCATGCAGCTTCCGCGTGTTCTGAGAAGCAGGTCAAAGTTAGACGGAAATTCAAAATTCTGGGGGCTAGACGTGAAGCTAAAATCCTTAGTGTGAGAAAATTTTGAGTTTCCGCTAAAGTCTACAGTTAAAGACATTGGCTCATACATGTTACTCGGAAAATGCATAAACCAATGCTTGGGGGCTAGTGTTACCTGACGCACATTCTTGTGCTTGGCGAAGAAAACTTTGAGACCACTCTCAAGTTCGCTCAGTTCTTGTTCCTCCGTGTTTGCAGGTCCCCACACTTGGTTCATCATGCTGGAGATTTCCGCATGGCACTGTGAGAGGGGAATTCTTTGCAGAACTGGAAAAATATGAGGATGAGTCTGGGGCGTGCCAATGGCACGGCTTAGGGATAACTTCTTTTCGACATCATCACCCGGAGCTTCAGCCGAGGTAACAGGAGGTTGTTCAGGCGGAGGTGTAGGCGAGGACGCGCCCTTGCCGGAATCGCCTTTGCCAGATTTGGCAGTTGGTTCCTCTGGGAGATCATCAAGGTTGATGACATCCTTCGGATCCGGCTTGGCAGAGGAGGAGGCTTTGGACGGAACCTCCACTTCAGGAGTAACAGGTACAGAAGCCAGAGATGGCTTGACCTTTTTCCTGGGGTTCTTGGAGGGCTTGATTCCGGAAGTTTTGCTGCATACAAGTAAGGGCGTGACATTTAGCAATTGCTTGATAGATAGTAGCAAAGAAATCTTTATACGGAAACGAAGCGCTCACGAGGACGTCATGAAAAACTGGTCGATGTTGGGTTGCGATTGCTTGCTGGTATCGATCTGCTTGAGGCGCTGCTTTCCTTCTCCGCCCTCCGGGTAGCCGCGGCATTTGCTGTTTCGCGGGCGCGTTTTAGAGAGGGGCCGGAGGGAGCAGTTCTTTTCCGCGTGGCAGGGCCTGAGCTCTCAGGGAGCTCCGCATCGGAAGCGGCCTCGGGGTCGTTGGTTCCGGAGTGAGGGACTCGGAGCAAGGTTCCGAGATCTTTCTCCTCTAGCTCCTCCAGCTAAGCATGCGAACACTTAGACAATTTTTCTAAAAGAGCAGCAGGAGAATTGGTGTTAGGTCAAGGTACATACCGCGATCCCGGAGCCATCGATGTGGATATCCATGTTACACACGTGAATTCGGAGATCACGCGGAATCTTGATCAGAAGCCGGATCCGCTTATCCACGGCGTCGGCAGAGAGATTGTCCTTGGAGGCGCGCATAACGTCATCGCGCCCCGTGTACTGGAACATCTGGCGGTCCCGATGCTGCAAAGGCTGGATCCGCCTCGTGACCAGGACAGTGTAAGGTCCTTCCCTGTCAAGCCGTCTTCCGTCAGCTTGCAGATCCGCCTGACAGCTCGAGTCAATGTAGGAGACTCGGACAAGTGTGGACACTGGGTCCAGGCCGGAGTCTCGTGGGCAGGACCATCCTTGAAAGCTGGTAGCACCTTTGTGCTGGCCGGGTCGGAAACGTCCTTCAGATAGAAGAAGCCTCCGGACCAGTACCGCGCGGATTCGTGGCGGTCGGTGGGAGGATAGACGCGGCCAGAGCGGAGCTTGAATGTGATCGTTCCGCATGTGGCTAGTGAGGAAGTTTGGGGAACCTTCTCCTTCTTGACGGAGAAGTAGTACTGGAAGAGGGAGAGTTCCGGGGTTACCCGGAGGTGGCCTTCACACAACGCCACATGGCTGCTGATGGCCAGAATGCTGTTCGGCGAGATATTGTGCGGCTGCAGCCCGTACGCCCTTAAAATTTCCAAGAAGAAATAGCTGGGCGGAAAAGAGAAGCCCCGCTCAACGAGCGCTTTGGTCACCACCATTTCTCCAGCTTCGGGAGCAGGAGTTAGCGAACCCGGAATTGTCCGCCAGGATGAGGGCTTCAAGAACCCCTCCGCCTCGAGGTTGCGGAGTTCAGTTTCCGTGGTGGTGCAGGGCCACCACTTTCCCTTGGCTTCGCTGTCTCGCGCGCGAGCCTTTGATTTTTTGGCGGCAGCTTCCTCCGCCTTCTTCTCCATCTGTTCTTGCCCCGCGGTTTCTTCCAGGTTGGCAGACGTCCCCTCGATGTTCTTGCCGGAATCCTTTGAGGGCTCCAGCTGAATCGAGACGAATGGGGGAGGGGCGGAAGAGATTGGTGTCGCCATGATCGGCTCGGTGGTGGGAGGCGGAGTCGAAGAAGACATCTACGAAGGAAAATGCGAAGATGACTAAGACTTAGCTGGATCCAATGTCAAAATACCCTTTCATACCTACCAACTACGGCGAGAAGACAAAGCTTTGAGGGCTTACCGGAATGGTTTCCGCGGTGGTCGGAGTCGCCGGCTGCGAGGTTTAGCTTCGGTGGCTCGCTGAACTTAAGAACACGATGAACAGCTCGCGGCGGTGAAATGTCTCTGGCGAAATTCCGGCAAAACTCCGGTGAACTTCGGTACGGCGGAGGAGAAGCTTGGAGGCGGCGCTGTGTGAGAGGTGAAAAGGGGGGCGAATGGGGTGAACGGGGTGAACGGCGGATATTTATAGGCTGAGGGGAGGAGATTCGTGCTCCGCATCCTGTGGTCGGAACGCAAGCGTCGCGCCGTTGGATGATCGACACGCGTGTCAAAAACCCTAAGCGGTAAAAATGGCTAAGGAGAAGTTACCGCTCAAATTGCCCGAAAATGGCGCCAGGATTGGCGGAACCGTTTGAACTTCTTGAGGGTTCCGGGAAAAAATTGAAAAAATCTATCAACCCTTATCCGAGCAGGGAAGTAACCCGGAGACATGTTACAAACAGTGTTGTCGACGGATGAAGTCCCGCGGGATAGAGGTATTTTCCGACTAAACGTTGGGAAAGGAGATAAGATGAAGTTGGAGTTCTTCTAGTTTCCCCATGTTGCCGAGATTGTCGAAAGTAACGAAGCTTTAGCAAGGCGGAAACAAGAGGTGAATCTCGGAGAACTCTGGGGGCTACTGTTGTGGGTATACTTCATGGGTGTACTATCGACAGTGCCTAGATCCGGCAAGCCCGGGTGGCCCACAGACGGTGATGTGGCATGTGGCCCATCGGGCGGCCCAGTTGCTGTTGATCATGAAGGATGAAGTCCAGCCCAGGATCAGGAAGCCGGATCCTAACCGACCTTCGAAGGAAGCCGGATCCGTAGAGGCCCATGAGGAACCCGGATCCAGTACGACGTAGATGGAAGGCGGATCCTTGACGTACGCGGCAAGATATTGTACCATAGTAGGCAACTTGTAATCCGGCTAGGACTCCCCATGTAAACCCTAGATCCGTGCGCCTTTATAAGCCGGATCCTGGGAGCCCTAGAGGCACAACCACAACTCATTGTAACAACGCGAAATCGCCCAGATAATTTCAGACAAGCAGCAGTAGGCCTTGCCATCGTGCAGGTGGTCCGAAGCTAGGTAAATCGTGTACCACCGTCCCGAGGACTCTCCGCCTAAAGGCCCCTACTTCTTCTCCCCTCCATGAGGATCCCTCCTCCGGAGTACCGTCGAATAGGCAACGACAATCGGTGAGGGAGGGAGTAACATTTTTCATTCTACTCAAGCAAGCCGTGATTTATGATAAGTTTTCCTCCTCAACATGGACGACGACCAAGTGATTTGGGGTAAGCTAAAGTGCACTTCATATTAGCTTTGGAACGGTGTATGTATTTTTCAACCACACCTTTACCTACATGGTCCACATGTCACTTGGCGGCAGAGTCTCCACTAGCTCTTCACTGAGGCTGCTAGCGGTTTGTTTTCAGGGCCTCCGGTACCCATGCAACCAAGGGAGACCGTCGAAGCTGAGTTTGGAGAGGAATGAAGCTCCCTCAATAAGACATGCCCCAAGGAGTGATGTCAATGGAGGAAGCTCACTTTCTTGTCGCGACACTTGAAAGAATGAGAAGAGTGCAAAATATGCTCGCAGTTGGAGCTAGAGAGTGGAGACGAACCTCACAAAGAAATCCACCGGCGCGGAAACTTGAACCTTCACTTCCTTCCATCAAATCCCAAACTTTGCCCTCAGCTCTGCCAGCAAATCCATCGGTGACATGTTGGGTCATGTTCCTAATATGATTTTCATGAGAGTGTGGTCACAAAATTTCTATGCCAGATCTACCATGCCTATGGTGGTGCGAGACAGGACGCACCCGCCCAAGGCTAGTCGTTGCTTTAGATCACCCGACGGCATGTGCTTCTCCATGGGAGAACGACTTCCGATGGTGGCAAGTTGGGGAACGATGGGAAGTATCGGTTTATGGAGGAGGAGCCGGAGCTGAGTTAGAGATTTAGAGGAGGAGAGGAGAGTGAATAAGATCGGGAAATTAAGTGGGTCTCTTACCGTCTACGCTGGAAAAGAATAACATGCAAAGCTAACAAGGTGGACCCAACTCGAGATATCGGGATGGAGGTAATTGATTTCAATTAAGTTCAAAACTTCAAGAGTTTTCTAACATAGTGCATGCACTGGAACTTGTGTTCAGTCGAGTTTCATCCAAAAAAAATCCATCTGGGCAATGGGGGTGCCAATTTCGATCCATATGATCAATTACACTCAACTTGGTCCCATGTGAGCAAGTGGCAGCGAACTTCGGGACGGAAAGTCAAATAGCCCCGTGCTTCCATGATCTAGTGTGTTAATATTTCAACAGGTGTTTTTTTATAGATGAACGTGTTTTGGTTACAACAAGCAACGTTTGTTTACTGTTGGCGATTCTCTTACTACTGACAACCCACAGGAACAACTTAACTACTCTAGGTCTAGGTTATATAAGCTTACCCGGCACTTTCATACGATCTACGTATGGTAGCAGCAAGGAAGTGTCTTCCATAATTGGTTTGCTGCTTGAAGTTTGCAAATTAAACCGACCTGAAACAACCAGTAATACGTGGAGCAATCTTGCCGTGTAAGGACTGCATTAATAAAGACGAGTCCTCCTAAGTCCTAACTATAGCAAGGAGCTGTGTTCCGGATAATCAAAGTCTGTGTCTTCACAAACGACTTAACACAGCAGCATCATTGGGCTAGTCTCAAGATGGCACCGCGGACAAAATTTTGTGTTCTCATCTCTCTATTATTTTACGTCGGATCGAATATATTTCTCAATCAACCGATGCCAAGGTGTAACCTAGAGACTCTTTATACAATATCTCAATAAAAATCTAGATGAAAAGCTTTTAGATATTAATGTACTACCACGCCACTACTGTAAAAAACAAGATTGCAATCATGGTTTTACTGATGAAATACTAGGAAAAAAAAGGACTGCAACAGTACTCGTTGAGGCGTCAAATGACCACGGCATCCATTTCAACAACCACAAAGGCAGAGCACACAATTTTTTTTTGAAACCTGTACAGTGAGTTTCCTCACTGCGTATATTTTTATTGCATTTTTGGGTTATAAAGTACAAAGCTAAAGCTAAAAGAAAACAGAGTGCTTGAGAACAGCACTTAAAGAAAGCTAAACTAGGCTGAGCTAATCTAGTCTAGAAAACTAGAGATAACAGAAAATTCGTTACCTAGGCCCGAAGGCCAATGTATGATTTCTTCTTAGCTTTATGCATCAGCAAGGACAACTCTTTTTTAAACTTATGTCTGCAGCGATATAGGCTTGGAGGGATTCCTTTAAAGATAAAATCATTTCGGATAGTCCAGATTGACCATGAAGTAAGCATGATGAGCTCCATGAAGAAGGGCTGCTGGATTTTGGCTTTGAAGCTCTGAACTACATCCTGTAGCACTATAGTCCCATCAGTCAGAGTTGAATCCCAGTCAGGACATAAATATTTCCAACAACTTTCAGCAAAAGGACAGGGGAAGAACAGGTGATCTCTTGTTTCCAAAGCAGAACCATTGCACATAATGCATGTGTAATCTGGCAAGAAGAACCTCTTTCTTTGCAACATGGCTCTGGTATTTAGTCTATTATGAAAGAGAAGCCAAAAAAATACTTTATGTTTGTCCTGACAGCAGGTTTTCCAAAGCCAAGAGATGATGGGTAGCACATGCCCTTGCTTCATCAGATCCTTATACATAGATGATACTTGATAGCCTGGAGCTGCCACAGTCACTGCCCACTTATCCTTATCCAAGGATACATGTGTTTCTTGTATAAGGGTAATAAACTGCTGATATTCACCCATAGCTTGTATAGACAGAGGCAAATGAAAGAGAGATGGATACTCTTCAGTGGCAATAGCATTCTTGACAGAAATTGATATATCTTTGGCAAAAGTGAATAGATAAGGCCACTTGGTAGATAACATTTCACAAGACCATAAGTCAGTCCAAAACAGCACAGTTAGCCCACTGTTCATTGTACATGAACCTTTTTCTTTGTAGAGATCAAGGTTTTTAAGACAGTCCCTCCACCAAAAAGAAATATCTCTGTGTCTAAGCGGCGGTAGACATTCTGGTAATAAGACTCCCACACCAAGTTTATCCAACGAACATTCTCTTTTGTTATAAAACTTATGGATATGTTTCAGTAAGAGACAATTATTTTGAACTGACAGCTTGAGAACACCCAAACCACCTTGATCTTTTGGTCGACAGACCATATCCCATGAGGCCAAAGGAGGAGTCTTACTATCAAGATCCTTGTTTCTCCAGAGACAATGTCTTCTATATTTGTCACATTCATCAAGAACCCACTGGTATAATTTCAGTGTACTCATGGAGAAAATTGGTAGAGAGGAGAGGACTAAATTAACCAGCCTTAGCTTACTGCCATAATTAAGATACATGGCACATGAAGGTAACCTTCTCTGGATACACATTATCAGTGGCATAAAATATTCCTTTGGTGGCATGGAGATACTAAGGGGTAATCCAAGGTATAGAAATGGAAGATTTCCCAATTGGCAGTTTAGCGCAGAGGTGTATATGCTCACTCTGTCCTCTGGGATATTGATAGGAATCAGATTTGATTTCTCATAATTTACTCTTAGTCCAGTAGTGTCAACACCCGGCTTTTCAAGTCCCGATGCCTATTATGCCATTCCTCGCAATCCCAGGAATATTGTTTTTGCGAGACATAATAGATTGATATCACAACACATCATTCATTACAACACATAATCGTCTTACAAATAAAGGATCACATGATCCAGTCTTAATACAACATAGGGGATCTAGAGATCCAAATACAAATCACATAGCGGAAGCGAAGTAGTAGCGGTCCTGGTCCATCTATTCCACAGGCAACTGTTGACGTCAGGAGTGATCCTAGTTGTCGTAGACGTCCTGCTGTCCTTCTTCCGGGTTCTGGTACTCGTCTTCATAGTCTGGCCATTTGAATAGCCAGGGACACAGCCATGAGTACTTTTAAAGTACTCGCAAACTAATACTAAGGTAAATACTATCATCTATAGCAAAGGGGTTCTAAGCTCTAGTCTCATTTGCATAAAGCCAGTTTTATTTCATAAATACTTTAATATCTTCGAGTCCTCGTCTTATCGGGTGCGCGTCCAGCGCTCCCGATGGGAGTAGCCCCCAAGTCTAGGTGCGGATGCTCGCAATCCGTACATAGACTCAAGTTCACCATCCGATACCTTTTACATTTCTTCGAATACTTCGAGCGTTTCTCACGACGTCACTGATGACGTTATTGACACTTTGATTTTGACTGACAAGACACGACCCGCTGGGCCCATCCTACCTCTGCCTGGCTCTGTTTTTAAGTAATATCTGCCTTTCTCGTACGGTTACCAAGGCGCCTCCTCGATTTCCGCGATCAACGATGGAGAAAAGGGTCCTCTTAATGAACTGGCAGCAACGACACGTGCCCACACAATCCTCAAGTTTTCCCTTACTTAAAATCTCTCAGGACAAAATCCTTAGCATTCTCTCATATTCGTTGTAGCATCCCCCTGTTCTTCTTCTACCTCCTTCTTTCATAACCGCTGCGCCGCAACCACCGTTTTTAGATCTTCTCCAGATCTTGCGATGGTGAAGAAGAAGAACCTTGCTACCGCCGCCAGCTCCACGAGTGGTGGCGCCGCCGCCAAGGCCTCCTCTAATCTTTCGAAGAGGAGCGCTCCAGATGCTCCTCCCCTAGCTCCGGCGCTGCCAGCACCGCCAAGCTCGTTAGCCGCAGCCAAACCCGGAGACTGGCTAGCATCCTCCATCACAAAGCGTGATGAGAAGAGGGCCCGAAGCCTTGGACTAATCTCCCCCGATGAGGGGAATGTGATTCTCCCAGGTGCGATCTCTCGGCCCAATCCTCCTGCTGGTTTTACCGTGATGTTCCTGTCGTTCTTGTATCGGGGTCTCTCGCTTCCTGCTCACGAGTTCCTTCATCGTCTTCTGCGGGCTTACGAAATCCAATTGTGGCAACTCACCCCTAACTCAATCCTCCACGTTGCTGTGTTCATCACCCTTTGCAAGGCATTCTTGGGCATCGAGCCTCACTTTGGGTTGTGGAAGAAAATTTTCTTTGTAAAGAGATACAGCAGTAGCAATGGATCTTTTTTCATTGGGGGAGTGGGGTTTGTTGTCTGCTCAGAAGTCAACTATTTCAGTTTCCCAATGAGAGAATCCGTGCAAGGATGGAGACTGAAATGGTTTTATGTTAAGGATTCCTCAACAACCGAGTCCCAGCTTCCTTGCTTTGCTGACGTCCTTGAAGCCAAGCCTAAGCATTCTTGGAAGAACATCCTCTCTCCCGACGAAAGGACAGCAGCCGATGAGTTATTTGCCAAATTCCATCGGCTCAAAGAAGCCGATGGCCAAACCATGATCGGCAAAGAGGTGGCCGCGGTGTTCTTGAAACGTCGAGTCCAGCCAGTCATGGTCAGGGTTCGTCCGATGTGGTTGTATTCGGGTCCAAAGGATGAAACGAGGATAAACATCGCTGAACTATCGGAAAAGGAGCTGCTTGATGAAGTTCGTCGCCTCACCCTCTTTAGTCAGGAAGACTCAATCCCGTTGATATCTGATACGTCCAATTTGCATCACTATTTTATATCATAATTTGCTGTTATTCATTGATATGTTTCATATTGGGACACAATACTTATGTTATTTCATCTATTTTGCATGTTTCATCATTATTGGAGGATCAAGCACCGGAGCCAGGATTCTGCTGGAAAAAGCACCGTCAGAATGCAATATTTCGGAAGATCAACTGTGGAAGGAAATTATACCAAAAATCCTATTTTTCAAGATGACGAAGAAAGC
>NC_061514.1:313215756-313282895 GCF_022539505.1 Lolium rigidum | reverse complement strand
TCGACGCCATCGCCACCGTCATCGAGCTGGACATCATCTCCATCACCATCATCATCATCTTCATCATCATCACCGCCGTCTCCACCGCAGCACATCGTCATCACTGTAACAATTTGGGTTTGATCTTGATTGTTTGATAGGGGAAACTCTCCCGGTATTGATTTCTGCTTGTTGTTGATGCTATTGAGTGAAACCATTGAACCAAGGTTCATGTTCAGATTGTTATTCATCATCATATCACCTCTGATCATGTTCCATATGATGTCTCGTGAGTAGTTCGTTTAGTTCTTGAGGACATGGGTGAAGTCAAAATGTTAGTAGTGAACTATGGTTGAGTAATATTCAATGTTATGATATTTAAGTTGTGGTGTTATTCTTCTAGTGGTGTCATGTGAACGTCGACTACATGACACTTCACCTTTATGGGCCTAGGGGAATGCATCTTGTACTCGTTTGCCAATTGCGGGGTTGCCGGAGTGACGAAACATAAGCTCCCGTTGGTATATCGATGCGGGAGGGATAGCGAGGATCTCGCAGTTTAAGGCTGTGGTTAGATTTATTCTTAATTACTTTCTTGTAGTTGCGGATGCTTGCAAGGGGTATAATAACAAGTATGTATTAGTCCTAGGAAGGGCGGTACATTAGCATAGGTTCACCCACACAACACTTATCAAAACAATGAAGATTAATTAGCCGTATGTAGCGAAAGCACTAGACTAAAATCCCGTGTGTCCTCAAGAACGTTTGGTCATTATAAGTAAACAAACCGGCTTGTCCTTTGTGCTAAAAAGAATTGGGCCACTCGCTGCAATTGTTACTCTCGCACTTTACTTACTCGTACTTTATTCATCTGTTACATTAAAATCCCCTGAATACTTGTTTGTGAGCATCTACAGTGATTCCTACATCGAAACTGCTTGTCAACACCTTCTGCTCCTCGTTGGGTTCGACACTCTTACTTATCGAAGATACTACGATACACCCCCTATACTTGTGGGTCATCAATATCTTCTTATTCTCCTCTTGATGCCGATCATCCGCTGATAGAGGTAAATTTTCCTTCTCATACTCTTATTACCCTGATCCACTTTGTCGACGCAACTACTGTTGTTCTTATTTGTTCTTTCTTTCGACAGATCCCCATAGTTTCTAAAAACTTGCATGATTTACCAAACGACACTTCCGAGGGAAGAGGTTCCTCAACCCCTGTTGATTTTCATACTGCCGAGTACACGAGCTCAAAGAACGAATACGATGACCCAATAGATTCTGAGGCTATCTACACCGATCTTCCTCCCCTAGCCAATGATACTTGCGACACAGCGGGATCAGTGCGTGATGATGACGCTGATCATGATGCCTTTGTTAATGCAGCTATGGAGGAGGCCAGAGCTTCACCCGCGAAGAGATCAACCGGCGGCTTTGCCGACGAGGATGATCTCTTTGACGTGTAAGTGCCTTTTTCCTAGAAATCGTATTTTGCCTATATCATTCGCATTTCTTTTATAATTCTTGCCAACCATTCCCTTTCGTAGTGACAAAGGTTTCATCGAGCCTCCGTCTAAGAAAGCCAGATCTGGCGCCGTCCTGCCGGATGTCGCAGCTTCCGAAGCTTCGGCTCCTACTGCAGCCCTCGCGGCCCAGGCATCGACTGCTTCCTCCCTTTCTAGGGGGAAGGATATTCCTTCGACTGCTGCCGCCATGTCAACACCCGGATTTTTAAGTCCAGATGCCTATTATGCCATTCATCGCAATCCCAGGAATATTGTTTTTGCGAGACATAATAGATTGATATCACAGACACATCATTCATTACAACATCATAATTGTCTTATAACAAAGGATCACATGATCCCAGTCTCATTACAATAGTAGATGATCTATTGATCAATTACAAAACACATAGCGGAAGCGAAGTAGCGTAGTAGTAGTCCATCTATTCCACAGGCAACTGTTGACGTCAGGAGTGATCCTAGTTGTCGTAGACGTCCTGTTGTCCTGCTTCCGGGTTCTGGTACTCCTCTTCATAGTCTGGCCATTTGAATAGCCAGGGACAAAGCCATGAGTACTTTAAAGTACTCGCAAATTAATACTAAGGTAAGTATTATCAACTATGGAAGGGGATGCTAAGCTCTAGTTTCTTTTGCATAAAGCCAGTTTTATTTCATAAGCACTTGAGTAAACAAAACCTCTTCATTTGCCTAACTTAACTCAAGTGGGAACATTAGTGTCATTCCCACAACTCAGTTGTGATTCCAAGTCAAAGTCACCTTTCAATTCAAATCGCAAGTCACCCTTCATATTTTGGAAAAGTTCTGATGACGGAACAGTATGGCCTTTCCAACTGTCCATGACCGCGGACGCGGCTATTCGAATAGGTTTAACTCTGCAGAGGTTGTACACTTGTGCCACAACAATTGCAATAGTTCGTCAGGGGTAACTGGCCCTGATTTATCACACTCAGTGCGCGAACTACCAATCCTAACCTTTCATTTACATATCCTAGTATAGGCACCTCTCCCCATGAGCTTGGCCTCCCGGTGAAGACCAACCGTCAACCCGGGAACTGCACAGGGCTTGGGTCGTACATTCACCTCATTTCACGTCATTTTACTTTCAACGGAGGCAGCCTCGGCATAACCCCTATGACGTTTGTTCAGAGGGAACCCATACTAAAATACATAAGTTTCCAGCTAAGCCTTACCCAGATTCAGGTATTGTGGGGATACTCAAGAATTGGAATGGTATCGCATCCGAACCGAACCATCAGTTTTTGGTAAGTTTCACCAAGTCATTCACAAGTCACATTCATCTTCAAAATCTTTCAATAGAATGACTCATCATTTCAAGGTTTTCAAAGTCATTGGTTTTCACAAGTTCCCATCTAGAGTAGACCATTTTAGTGTAGCACTAGCAACTAGTCATGAGAGGTGCAAACTAGCTTATAGCTTTCTAGGCTAAGTGTGATGCTCTTGTACTACTCCATATCTAGACCAAGTAAATCATGAATCAAGAAGTAAACTTTGATAAATCAAAATCAGTAAAGCTTGTAAAGTAAAAACTTGGGATAGGACCATCAAGCATAAAGTAAAAGGTAATGGTGCCTTGCTCTTGTGGAGCTTTGCACTTGGGTAATCTTGCAAGAATATTAGCTTGCCTTGATTGGGGTAGTGGTCAAAGTTCTCTTCTTCTTGGTAGAATACCTCCTCCTCTTGATAGTCTCCGGTACTAGCGTCTATAAACGAATACGAGGATACAATCACCAAACAATACTTAAGTAGACCTAATTAGCCTTAATGGCTCACACAAATGATCTAGCATAATTACTTAACATTACTACCCAAAATTATGCTAGGGTTTTCTTACTTAGTGTTAGAAAAATAATTTCCTCTCATTGAAGTGTGGATTAGGGTTTCTCTTTAGTTTGGGAGAAATAATTTCCTCTCATTAAATCTTGTTAAGATTTAATCTCCTCAAATAACAAGGTATGATCACATGTTGACCAAGGTCAACACTTCACATTTATTATTTGAGAAACATGATTTAAATGAGGTTCTATACCTCATGCAATTTAAACCTTATTTGATTTAATATCCTCAAGTGAGCACATATGAGACCAAGCAATAAGGGTCATCATATTACTTCATACCACTTGGGAAGATGATTTAAATGAGGTGCTACACCTCATAGATTTGAAACCCTACTTTTGAAATAGTTTAAATGGGCTAGATTTTGACTACATAGCCAATACTTTGCTATAGCCCATGATCATATGAAACAACTATAGTATTTTATTACATAATAAATTAGACAAGATCAAATGTGATTTATGAGAGGTGGAATCACCTCAAAATTCAAAAGGGTTGATTTTTAAGATTTATTTGAAGTTTGAAAAGATACTGATTTGTTATTTTTACTATTCAAAAACTACACAAGCTATGAGGTTGAAACCAGTGAGGTTGGATGGGACCTTTCATGAGCTTTCTAAATATATAAAATTTATCAAAAATGACCGAGTAGATTTGAAGTTATTAAAGATTTGGCAAAGCATCTGAGAGCAAATCACAGAAATTAAATAAAACGAAATTTGAATTAAAACTGAGGGCGGGAAGGAAGTGGGCCGGCCCAGCTGCTGCCCGGGCCGTGCGTGCATGGCGCATGCACGTGGCCGACGCGCGGGGCGCACAGAGCGTTGGATCGAGATCCAACGGCGCTGGTTCGTCGTGTACCTCGCGATTCTGCAACATTGCGGGGGCCGTATCTTTCACCTCGTAGCTCGGATTGAGGCGTGGTTAGGTGCGTTGGAAAGCTCTTTCCAAGGGCTACAACTTTGGTGTAGGGCTCGAGGGCTATGGTGATGAAAAATGGGGTGGCTTTTGGTGGTGACCGCCGGCTAGTTCTTGCACCGATGAGCGGCAAAGAGAGGAGAGGAGCGGCGCTAGGAGGGAGGGGAGGATGCTGTGGGATGGTGTGGTGCTGTCCCAAGCGAGGAGGGGGGTTTATATAGGCTCCAGGGGAGGGAGGCGCGGTATGGCCGGCATGGTGGCCATGTCGTCGACGGCGTGGCTACAGGGCGTTCTGGGCCGAACGGTCATGTCTAGGAGGTGCGTGGGAGTGAGGGGAAGCTAGTGGCGCAGTGGGACGCGATGGGATGCAGTGTGCACGAAGAGGGACATGGGTGGCCACGGGTTGGTGATCATGAGCAATGGCATGATCATTGTGGTCATCCACTTGCTCTCCTCCACCAAGGACCATGTCTGGCAGGTGTCTAGGGTCCAGGGGACTGTAGATGACATGGTGAGAGGGAGGGAAAAGGGCCAGGTCATGTGGGTGCATGGTGGTGACTATGTGAGTGGCATGGTGTGACATGGGCTATGCTATGCTTCTCCTGAGGTCAACCTTGGCATGGTGGGGGTCGGTGAGGTGAGTGAAGCTTATTTGACAAGGTGAGGGTGACTAGAGAGGGAGGAGGACAAGGGTTGGCATGTGATGTCATTTGGAGTGGCATGGCATGGCATTGATGCTTTGTGCATAATTTTCTTGTGTACCAAGGTGCTGCAAGCTTAAGTGGGGTGAGGTGAGTCTAGTAGACATGGTGGGCAAGGTGAGAGGGGTCTAGAGTGTACACATATGATCAAAGTCAAAAAGGTGTGTGACATATGCAATGACATGGAGTGTCCTTGTGTCAAGGTGATCATGACAAGGCTAGATGAGGTCATTGAGAGTGCTCAGAGGTACAATGTACTGTGGATGATCACAAGAGAGAGAGGGTGAGGTGGTGAATAGTGGTTGCATAGTGGTTGTACTTCCATATTACTCTATGTATACTTCTCTATCTCAAGCCATTGACTTCTCTTGTATGTAATTTTGACCACTTTGCTGCAAGATTTTGTTCTAAATAAGATTTGACACACATTGGTGGTCTTGGTTTGGGTTTTGGAGATGGTTTGTGAAAATTTCGAAAAGTGGAGGGAATCTAGAATTTGTGTTAAAGGGGCATTTTGGCTTGACTAATGTGAGCAATGGTCAACTCTCTGGTCAAAGTGGTCAACATCAAAAGTGTTCATCTTGATGAGGTCTTGGATGAGGTGCAAAGAGTTGGCAGGGTTTGATTTGAAAATCTCCTAATAAAAGGGCTCAAAGTGGGTAAGATTTTATAAAGTGACAATTTGACCATTATCACATGTATGTTGAATTTGAATTTTTCTTTGATTTGATTTGTGTTTCTTTGGTGCAAAAGGGTTTGTTTTTGATATATGAGTGTTTCACAAGCAATGGCACAAGCCATGGTGGCCTTGGTTAAAGATTTGAAAAGTGGGCCAAAGTGTATGTGAGTGAAAAATGGGATTTTCTCCCTATTTGATTTCTCTCTTTTTGATTTGATTTTTCTTGACTCCAAAGTGACTCTTACTAGTTTAGGATCCTTTTCAAACCATTGAAACCATTCCAAAAGGTCTAGCTCAAAGATTTGCAAAAATGGCCATAACACATAAGAGGTGATGTGTCAATTTTTCTTATTCTTGTAATTTGTTCTCCTTGCTTTACTTGGGCATGGGTTAGGGTCCATATAGTGTTAGATTAGGTTTAGAGATGGTTTCACACCATTTGGTCAAGGTATAAAGTCATAGGACAAGAATTGGGTATTATGGCTATGTGCCACATATGCCTCTATGCATATGTTGCATTTGATTTTTAATTTGATTGTTCTTGGCCCATTTGATGTTGTTGAGTGTTGAAATGGTATAGAGGAGTGATCCCACCATTCACATCAAATCCTAGGGTCAAGATTCTCAAATTTACAAATTTGCATTTTACTCTCATATGCCTCTATGGCATTTTTAGTTTCTTTTTATTTTCTTTTATTTCAACTTGGATTGGGTTTGAGAAGTACTAGATAAGGTTTATGAAAGTTTTCCAATCCTCTAAATAAAGTGGAAAGGCCTAGGGTAAAGTTTTATGAAAATAGCCATAGGCACATATGCCTTTTTCTTATTTCAATTGTTTTTATTTTATTTTAACTTGGGTGGTAAAAAGAGGTGTGAGGTTTAGGGTTTAAGATTATTTCAATACTAATTAATCAAGCAATCATGGCAATAGCACAAGAATTAAACAAGATCTCTATGTATCAACTTAATTTAATAAAAGTTTTTGTTAGTTCCAAAATTTGGAACTAGGGAAATTCATTTTGTTTGTTTTGAAATTTTTGGGATGTTACAAACCCTTCCCCCTTAAACAAATCTTGTCCCGAGATTTTAAGAAAAGTTAGGTTCCTAAGAAAGATTGAGCGGTGAGATTAACAGGGGAACATACTTGGCATGGCCTGAGGGGCTTCCTGGGCTTCATTGGCAGTCATGTGGTAGAAACGGCCGTTGTTGTTGTTCTGGTTCCTTCTCCCGGCAAAGCGGCGCTGTTGCTGAGCAGGTGCTGCGGTATTGGCGGCAATCTTGGCAAGCTTCTTGGGGCACTCATTGGAGTAGTGACCCACGACTCCACATTCATAGCAGTTGACGGTGGACTTGTCTTTGGGGTTGACTGGAACAGTGTTACTCCCAGTCACGGGGGCAGTATTGGGGTGGTTGTTGTTGCCATTGGGGTGGTGGTTGTTGTTGGTGTTGGTGTTGTTGTTGTTGTTGTTGTTGCGATTGCTGTTGGTGTTGCGGTTGTTGTTGTTGTTGTTGCTTGGGCGGTAAATCTGAGTTGGGGGCTTGTTGTATCTTAAGGCAAATCCTCCAGTTGAGTTGTTGCGGTACTTCTGGGCGTTGTTGGGTCCATTCTGGTTCATCATCCTTCTTTTGCGGTTCTCGTTGGCTTGGTGCAGCTTCCCTTCCATCTGGATGGCTGAGTCCACCAGGGCTTCGAGGTCAGCGAACGGAATGTTCACTAACACAGTTTGCATTTCATCATGCAGTCCGTTCAGAAATCTCTTCTTCCTTTTCTCGTTGGTGTCGGTCTCGTCCGGGGCGTACCTTGACAGAGTGAGAAACCTTTCGCGGTATTCCACCACAGACATCCTTCCTTGCTTGAGTTCGCGGAACTCGTCTCTCATCTTCTTGATCAGTCCTTGGGGCACGTGGTACTTACTAAACTTGGTCTTGAAGTCCTCCCAGGTCATCATTTGTCCGGCATTCATTGCGCGGGCACTTGTCCACCAGGCTCTGGCAGGTCCTGATAGGTAGTGGGTGGCGAACAGTACTTTTTCTGCGGCTTCTACTCCTGCAACTTCGAGGTTGTTCTCCATGGTCTGGAGCCAGTCATCAGCATCGAGGGGCTCTTCAGTCTTGTTGAACATTGGAGGGTTGGTGTTCTGAAAGTTCTTCAGCTTTGACCCAGGGTGGTCGTGGTTTCCATGGTCGTTGTTGTTCTGAGCGATCTGCTGCACTGCCGCAATGTTGGCTTGACGTTCAGCTCTCTCGGCTTCGCGGTCTGCCATCATTATCTGGAGCATCTGCATCATTGCGTCTTGGTTTGTGCTGCGGGTTGGTGGGGCCATCTGAATATCGAGGTAGATGATAAGATAAGAGGGAATTTCTATGGTTTGTTTTGTTAAATTTTTGAAAAGTTCACCATTTGAAATTTTGAGTAGTGTTGCGGGGGTAAAAACCAACAACACTTTTTCATTCATACCAAGCAGCACATATTACAAATCTAACACACCGTTGGTTTGAAGAACCATTCATTCGCTCTACGATACAAGGGGAATCCTGATACAACTCACACCTACTAAAGTGCTTAAGTGATACTACTCTTCAGGGGGGATTCTTCATCTTCACGGGTAATGTGCTTGGCGAAAGGCGAGGGCGTTGTCCAAATCCCTACGGGTTTTGTACAGCCGGAAGTCCTGGTGTGCTACATAGGGGTTCATCTCCGTGTGTGGTGGTATGGTCATCGATCTTCCCATGGAGTCGTGTCTTGGGTAGTAGATGAAGCGAGTGTTCTTGATCTTGTTCTCATTTTGTCCACACAGACGGGAAATTGCTTCTTGCATAGCTCTGACTAGTCCTTCCTTCCAAGTGTTTCCCGTTACAGAAAACCAGATGGTTTCCCATACCGGGGCTCCAAGCTTTCTTCGTAGATCAGTAGAAACTTCCCACCGAGGGTGTTCTCCGGAGTGGTTGTTGAGGGGTATTCCGAAGAACTCGGGATACGGGTGTCCTAGATATTCCACTAGTTGCTTCAAATCCTTTTCGAACATCAGTTCTCCTCCGTGACCAAGCTGATAGCACTCCCATTTGTATTTCATCTATGAACAAAGAGGAGGGGTAAATTAGAGAAGTATTCCAGTGTGCAAAATTTTAGATATTGCTACAAAGAAAAAGTAGAGCATGAATTTCTTATTTTGAAAAAGATTTTAATGATAAGAGTGAGAATAAGTTTTTCGCAAATATTCACTTCTTTGGTTTTGAAACTAAGTTTTGCAGACGTCCATTCTAACTAGGGTCTCCTAAGGTCAAACAATGGCTCTGATACCAACTTGTCAACACCCGGATTTTTAAGTCCAGATGCCTATTATGCCATTCATCGCAATCCCAGGAATATTGTTTTTGCGAGACATAATAGATTGATATCACAGACACATCATTCATTACAACATCATAATTGTCTTATAACAAAGGATCACATGATCCAGTCTCATTACAATAGTAGATGATCTATTGATCAATTACAAAACACATAGCGGAAGCGAAGTAGCGTAGTAGTAGTCCATCTATTCCACAGGCAACTGTTGACGTCAGGAGTGATCCTAGTTGTCGTAGACGTCCCGTTGTCCCGCTTCGGGTTCTGGTACTCCTCTTCATAGTCTGGCCATTTGAATAGCCAGGGACAAAGCCATGAGTACTTTAAAGTACTCGCAAACTAATACTAAGGTAAGTATTATCAACTATGGAAGGGGATGCTAAGCTCTAGTTTCTTTTGCATAAAGCCAGTTTTATTTCATAAGCACTTGAGTAAACAAAACCTCTTCATTTGCCTAACTTAACTCAAGTGGGAACATTAGTGTCATTCCCACAACTCAGTTGTGATTCCAAGTCAAAGTCACCTTTCAATTCAAATCACAAGTCACCCTTCATATTTTGGAAAAGTTCTGATGACGGAACAGTATGGCCTTTCCAACTGTCCATGACCGCGGACGCGGCTATTCGAATAGGTTTAACTCTGCAGAGGTTGTACACTTGTGCCACAACAATTGCAATAGTTCGTCAGGGGTAACTGGCCCTGATTTATCACACTCAGTGCGCGAACTACCAATCCTAACCTTTCATTTACATATCCTAGTATAGGCACCTCTCCCCATGAGCTTGGCCTCCCGGTGAAGACCAACCGTCAACCCGGGAACTGCACGAGGCTTGGGTCGTACATTCACCTCATTTCACGTCATTTTACTTTCAACGGAGGCAGCCTCGGCATAACCCCTATGACGTTTGTTCGGAGGGAACCCATACTAAAATACATAAGTTTCCAGCTAAGCCTTACCCAGATTCAGGTATTGTGGGGATACTCAAGAATTGGAATGGTATCGCATCCGAACCGAACCATCAGTTTTTGGTAAGTTTCACCAAGTCATTCACAAGTCACATTCACCTTCAAAATCTTTCAATAGAATGACTCATCATTTCAAGGTTTTCAAAGTCATTGGTTTTCACAAGTTCCCATCTAGAGTAGACCATTTTAGTGTAGCACTAGCAACTAGTCATGAGAGGTGCAAACTAGCTTATAGCTTTCTAGGCTAAGTGTGATGCTCTTGTACTACTCCATATCTAGACCAAGTAAATCATGAATCAAGAAGTAAACTTTGATAAATCAAAATCAGTAAAGCTTGTAAAGTAAAAACTTGGGATAGGACCATCAAGCATAAAGTAAAAGGTAATGGTGCCTTGCTCTTGTGGAGCTTTGCACTTGGGTAATCTTGCAAGAATATTAGCTTGCCTTGATTGGGGTAGTGGTCAAAGTTCTCTTCTTCTTCTTGGTAGAATACCTCCTCCTCTTGATAGTCTCCGGTACTAGCGTCTATAAACGAATACGAGGATACAATCACCAAACAATACTTAAGTGGACCTAATTAGCCTTAATGGCTCACACAAATGATCTAGCATAATTACTTAACATTACTACCCAAAATTATGCTAGGGTTTTCTTACTTAGTGTTAGAAAAATAATTTCCTCTCATTGAAGTGTGGATTAGGGTTTCTCTTTAGTTTGGGAGAAATAATTTCCTCTCATTAAATCTTGTTAAGATTTAATCTCCTCAAATAACAAGGTATGATCACATGTTGACCAAGGTCAACACTTCACATTTATTATTTGAGAAACATGATTTAAATGAGGTTCTATACCTCATGCAATTTAAACCTTATTTGATTTAATATCCTCAAGTGAGCACATATGAGACCAAGCAATAAGGGTCATCATATTACTTCATACCACTTGGGAAGATGATTTAAATGAGGTGCTACACCTCATAGATTTGAAACCCTACTTTTGAAATAGTTTAAATGGGCTAGATTTTGACTACATAGCCAATACTTTGCTATAGCCCATGATCATATGAAACAACTATAGTATTTTATTACATAATAAATTAGACAAGATCAAATGTGATTTATGAGAGGTGGAATCACCTCAAAATTCAAAAGGGTTGATTTTTAAGATTTATTTGAAGTTTGAAAAGTTACTGATTTGTTATTTTTACTATTCAAAAACTACACAAGCTATGAGGTTGAAACCAGTGAGGTTGGATGGGGCCTTTCATGAGCTTTCTAAATATATAAAATTTATCAAAAATGACCGAGTAGATTTGAAGTTATTAAAGATTTGGCAAAGCATCTGAGAGCAAATCACAGAAATTAAATAAAACGAAATTTGAATTAAAACTGAGGGCGGGAAGGAAGTGGGCTGGCCCAGCTGCTGCCCGGGCCGTGCGTGCATGGCGCATGCACGTGGCCGACGCGCGGGGCGCACAGAGCGTTGGATCGAGATCCAACGGCGCTGGTTCGTCGTGTACCTCGCGATTCTGCAACCTTGCGGGGGCCGTATCTTTCACCTCGTAGCTCGGATTGAGGCATGGTTAGGTGCGTTGGAAAGCTCTTTCCAAGGGCTACAACTTTGGTGTAGGGCTCGAGGGCTATGGTGATGAAAAATGGGGCGGCTTTTGGTGGTGACCGCCGGCTAGTTCTTGCACCGATGAGCGGCAAAGACAGGAGAGGAGCGGCGCTAGGAGGGAGGGGAGGATGCTGTGGGATGGTGTGGTGCTATCCCAAGCGAGGAGGGGGGTTTATATAGGCTCCAGGGGAGGGAGGCGCGGTATGGCCGGCATGGTGGCCATGTCGTCGACGGCGTGGCTACAGGGCGTTCTGGGCCGAACGGTCATGTCTAGGAGGTGCGTGGGAGTGAGGGGAAGCTAGTGGCGCAGTGGGACGCGATGGGATGCAGTGTGCACGAAGAGGGACATGGGTGGCCACGGGTTGGTGATCATGAGCAATGGCATGATCATTGTGGTCATCCACTTGCTCTCCTCCACCAAGGACCATGTCTGGCAGGTGTCTAGGGTCCAGGGGACTGTAGATGACATGGTGAGAGGGAGGGAAAAGGGCCAGGTCATGTGGGTGCATGGTGGTGACTATGTGAGTGGCATGGTGTGACATGGGCTATGCTATGCTTCTCCTGAGGTCAACCTTGGCATGGTGGGGGTCAGTGAGGTGAGTGAAGCTTATTTGACAAGGTGAGGGTGACTAGAGAGGGAGGAGGACAAGGGTTGGCATGTGATGTCATTTGGAGTGGCATGGCATGGCATTGATGCTTTGTGCATAATTTTCTTGTGTACCAAGGTGCTGCAAGCTTAAGTGGGGTGAGGTGAGTCTAGTAGACATGGTGGGCAAGGTGAGAGGGGTCTAGAGTGTGCACATATGATCAAAGTCAAAAAGGTGTGTGACATATGCAATGACATGGAGTGTCCTTGTGTCAAGGTGATCATGACAAGGCTAGATGAGGTCATTGAGAGTGGTCAGAGGTACAATGTACTGTGGATGATCACAAGAGAGAGAGGGTGAGGTGGTGAATAGTGGTTGCATAGTGGTTGTACTTCCATATTACTCTATGTATACTTCTCTATCTCAAGCCATTGACTTCTCTTGTATGTAATTTTGACCACTTTGCTGCAAGATTTTGTTCTAAATAAGATTTGACACACATTGGTGGTCTTGGTTTGGGTTTTGGAGATGGTTTGTGAAAATTTCGAAAAGTGGAGGGAATCTAGAATTTGTGTTAAAGGGGCATTTTGGCTTGACTAATGTGAGCAATGGTCAACTCTCTGGTCAAAGTGGTCAACATCAAAAGTGTTCATCTTGATGAGGTCTTGGATGAGGTGCAAAGAGTTGGCAGGGTTTGATTTGAAAATCTCCTAATAAAAGGGCTCAAAGTGGGTAAGATTTTATAAAGTGACAATTTGACCATTATCACATGTATGTTGAATTTGAATTTTTCTTTGATTTGATTTGTGTTTCTTTGGTGCAAAAGGGTTTGTTTTTGATATATGAGTGTTTCACAAGCAATGGCACAAGCCATGGTGGCCTTGGTTAAAGATTTGAAAAGTGGGCCAAAGTGTATGTGAGTGAAAAATGGGATTTTCTCCCTATTTGATTTCTCTCTTTTTGATTTGATTTTTCTTGACTCCAAAGTGACTCTTACTAGTTTAGGATCCTTTTCAAACCATTGAAACCATTCCAAAAGGTCTAGCTCAAAGATTTGCAAAAATGGCCATAACACATAAGAGGTGATGTGTCAATTTTTCTTATTCTTGTAATTTGTTCTCCTTGCTTTACTTGGGCATGGGTTAGGGTCCATATAGTGTTAGATTAGGTTTAGAGATGGTTTCACACCATTTGGTCAAGGTATAAAGTCATAGGACAAGAATTGGGTATTATGGCTATGTGCCACATATGCCTCTATGCATATGTTGCATTTGATTTTTAATTTGATTGTTCTTGGCCCATTTGATGTTGTTGAGTGTTGAAATGGTATAGAGGAGTGATCCCACCATTCACATCAAATCCTAGGGTCAAGATTCTCAAATTTACAAATTTGCATTTTACTCTCATATGCCTCTATGGCATTTTTAGTTTCTTTTTATTTTCTTTTATTTCAACTTGGATTGGGTTTGAGAAGTACTAGATAAGGTTTATGAAAGTTTTCCAATCCTCTAAATAAAGTGGAAAGGCCTAGGGTAAAGTTTTATGAAAATAGCCATAGGCACATATGCCTTTTTCTTATTTCAATTGTTTTTATTTTATTTTAACTTGGGTGGTAAAAAGAGGTGTGAGGTTTAGGGTTTAAGATTATTTCAATACTAATTAATCAAGCAATCATGGCAATAGCACAAGAATTAAACAAGATCTCTATGTATCAACTTAATTTAATAAAAGTTTTTGTTAGTTCCAAAATTTGGAACTAGGGAAATTCATTTTGTTTGTTTTGAATTTTTTGGGATGTTACACGCCACGACCCCTCCTTTAGGAAAACCTGTAAGTCTTTCTCGATTGCAAACGCGAATTTCCCTGAATGTGCCTTGATTAATGACTCTTCCTCAAACACATGTTTTTCCCCTTTCCTTAAGGATCTGCGGGGCGTTATATCTTCTTTGGAGGCCTTCGCCTCCCAATTTACTTCCCTGGAAGCAGACAAGGTTCGGCTGCAGAAGGAAGTTAAATCTTCTTCTTCAAAATTGGAAGGCGCAATCAAAATAGCCGCCGAAGCTCGCCAAGAAGTCGACTCCCTGAAGGAGGAACTTAGCAAGCTAAAGGAAAAGCTGAAGGAGGAGGAGGCGTCCAGGCTGGTCGCTGAAGCTTGGGCGGTCGAAAAGGATGATCTTCTTCGCCAGTCTTCCTTGGCTTTGCTTCGTAATTCCTTTTTATGCTTCCCTATCGATTATTACTTTATGAATTCGATTCTTTGTTAGCAATCTTTTCTATTTCATTCTCTTGCAGAGGCCGCTGACATCCCTGCCGATGCCTTGGATAAGATTCCAAACAACTCTCCGGCAAACGGTGTGTCGATGACTCTTGCCTCACACCAGCTTACACGGGAGCTCCTTGAAAAGGGCAAAGGTGCCATGGCGCGGATGCACTCGATGATCTTCCCCAAGATCAGTCAAGACAAGACTCTGGGGCAGCTGATCGATGCCTTCGCAGTCGACACCAAGGAGGTTATCGAGGTATTCAAACGCACTTCGCGTACCTATGGTGCCCTCCTAGCCTTCCAACTTATGATGGATCATGGCTTCAAGGCCGATATCGAAGAGATGTCTAGGGAGCTGCCGAAAGAGCAAGATGGGCGGTTCATTGATTTAAGCATCTTCAAAACGTCAGCCCTTAAGTGTGCACGCCAGCTCCTTGAGTTGGTCTCATCAAGGAAAACATCGGCTGGCCCCAGTTTATCGACCCAGACCCAAGCCCCTTGATTTTTGTAACAAACTTCTCTTTGAATTGACGTGAAACAATGTTCCGTCGCAAAACTTGTGGTTGTAATAAACTCCGTGCTAGCAATGTTGCTAGTACACCCTTGCTATGACATTTTTACTTGTACTTTCCCGATGGGAGTAACTTCCGATGCTAAAACGATGCGATCCGTCATACCTTTGACGCTGTTGTTTGCAGGTTTTCCCAGTGCCTGCGTTTGTCGATGATTCTTCGGGTGCTCTTTCTGAAGATGATCGAATCCAGCGTTTGAAGGATCGGATCACACAGCTGGAAAAGGACTTGCGCAATACCTATGCCTTGGCTGCCATTATCAAGAAGAAGGGCGAGATTGCAGCCGATGTAGAGCGCTACGCTCTTACTGAGCTGCATAAGGCCACCGAAAGCTTGAACTGTAAGTTCTCTGGTCCTTGTGCTTATTATTCTTTGTCAGAAATGCATTGCCTGATCTTCCGTTGATTCCTTTGCTAGTCATAGCTCTGAACCGTGTTGAAGAGAACAAGCGAATTCATGAGCGCGTTAACGCATTAACCCAGCTGTCATCAGCCGAGGAGATTTTCTGGAGGGAGCACTCGAAAGCTTCGACTGTCGCACAGTTCCAAGATCGGGTCCAGCAGGTCCACCATTTCTTCAACAAGTGCTACAAAGCTCTAAGGGTAATTTGTAGGACGATGTTCCCCCTGAACGCGGTCCCTCCTACGCTGTTAACTCCGATGTCTGAATTTGGGAATACCAAGAAAATTCGAGACTTGGTGCGAGCTGAGGTTTTTGCAGGAGCCAGATTTACACTTGCCCTCGTCCTTGCACGTTATCCTTCGGCAAATCTGCTGACTATTGCCAACGCGGTTGGTGATTTGGAGACGCTGTACCCGAAGGTAGTGTTGCCCGCCAATATAATTTTCGACAAGCTTGAAAAAGGATTCGAAGGTACCTGAAGAAAGAGAAACTCCGCAAGAGTAATTCAGGCTTAAGTTCTTATTGTAAATAGGTAATTTGGCTACTTCATCCAAGCGTTTGGATTGCGTAGTTGAAACTTCTTGTTCGGTAGATACATGTATATGTACTTTTACCGTGTTAATGCCGTTGGCAAATTTTGAAGGAGCAAATCTTAATTGCCCGTTTTAAACGTACGCGTATTCGTTGGTCAGCAAATTGTTTGAGTGATCAGCTCGTGTTGCAGGTCTTGCTAGACCCGTTGTATGTGCAACTTTGCTTTCAACCGATGTATGTCCGGACAGTAGCTCCCGATGTATCGGAAGCACTATCTCTGCCGATGAGCCCGTTGTTCTTTGATATTTCCACAAGTAAAATATCAAACGTGGGTTGTTTTGCATATGAACTTCCAAACTCTTGCTATTTACGGCACTCGTAGAGGCATCTATAACAGAGGGAAGGGTCAGTGTCCTTGTTTGTTTTGCATCCTTTAGCACTCCTAGTTTCAGAGGCTTTTTCGGAGCACAATCTTTTACCGCGCACTTCGTCGCACCATCGTTCGCCGAGAGACGCAAGCAAGGTGTATGATGATGCGGTGCGGGTGCTCCGAATTACTGCAATGCTTTTCAAGGAATCAAAACTTAAGTTCTCATTAATAAAGTAAGTATGAAACTAAGGGGCGAAAGAGGGAAAAACCCTGTTGAAAAGGAAGGGAAAAACTAAATACTATCCATCCGTTTAAGCGAGGGGAGGGTCCTTCTTATCTTCTGGCTTGTCCACCGCGTCAGCTATTTTGGGAGCGTTGTTGATTTCGCCGGGTGTCTCGGCGGTGACTGCCAGGGTCTTGCTTTCTTTGATGACTGTTGCGCCACCAGCTGCCGAAGCTTTTCCTGCCGAAACTTCTAGGGCAAGGTCGGCTGGCTTCTTCTTCATCTCCCTGACGTGGTTTTCTTCCTTATTGTCACGTGCCGATGACTTGGAAGGGAGATCGGTGACTTCCTGTTTTAACCCGAATTTTGCAGCGATTCTCTGAAAATCGCGATCACAATTATCCGAGCGTGAGAAACTTCCATAGACTGTGACATTTGTCCCATTGCTCCCAGGCATTTTCAGCTTGAGGTATGCGTAATGTGGCACAGCCATGAACTTGGCGTAAGCTGGTCTTCCGAGTATAGCGTGATACTGCGATTCCCAGTTCACGACTTCAAACTCGATTTTTTCCTTCCTGAAGTTGTCGGGTTTGCCAAAGACGACATTTAGGTAAACTTTGCCAAGGGAGTACGCCGGTGAGGTGGGGAGAATCCCGTGAAAACAGGTATATGTCTCTTCTAGCATCCTCATAGTAATCCCCATACTTTTGATTGTGTCGACGAATATCAGGTTAAGTCCACTGCCGCCATCCGTGAAGACTTTGCTCATCTTGAACCCTCCAATTTGCGCCTCAACTACTAAGGCAGCGTGTCCTGGTTTCGGGATTGTCATCGGGTGATCCGCCCTGCTGAACATGATGCTCTGGGATGACCACTCGACATACTCGGGAATGTTGGCCATGATGCTTTCCGCCAGATTGATTTCTCGGGTGAGCTTCTTCATTTCTCTTCTCGAAACACCTGTCATGTGGATCATGCTCATCTGCCCACGTGGTGGTGGGAATGCTCCGTTGGGTTTGTGAGGCTGAACCTGCTGGACCTGGTGCTGCGGTGGGGGTGGTGGTGGTGGTGGTTGTTGCTGCTGCTGGATGATGAGCTTCTGCATTTCAATGAACTGCCTACAATCTCTGAGCAGGTGACTTGACTTCGTTTTGTTGTCCTTAGAGTCGGTGTACGAGTGCAAGTAGCAGGGAGCGTTTATCTGTTCGGCGAAGGGTAGATCGGGAATCCTCTGTGGTCGTGGTTTGTAACTGCTCCGGTTGCCGTCATGCCGATCGTCTCGCCTATCGTCGTACCGATCGTCCTGCCGATCAGAGTATCCCGCGGCTACCAGGTTACTGTCATCGTAACTGTGGTTTTTTCTTTTCTTATGACGATCCCTTCGTCCACCCGAGTCATGCTTCGTCTGGTCGTCGTCTTCGTCGTCACTGCGCTGTCGCGGCCTTCGTACGTTGTCTTCGCCATCAGCCCAGCTGTTGGCGATTTCCATTAACTTGGTTATAGTTTTCGGCCTTTTGCGCCCGAGTTCCTCTATGTAGGTTTCACGTCGGATGCCATCGCTGAAAGCATCGATTGCTCTATCGACAGAGACATCTTCGGCGGCGTTTAGGAGCTAGGTGAATCTCCCGATGTATGCACGCATCGATTCCTTCTGCTTTTGTTGGCAGTGTCGTAATTCATCAATCCCGACAGGCCTTTTGTATGTTGCTTGGAAATTGGCAACGAAAGCATCCACTAGATCGTCCCATGACTTAATGGAACCCTTCCGCAGGCCTCTTAACCAAGCCCGTGCGGAATATTTCAGGTAAAGCTGCAAGCATTGCATAGCTGCTATCTGATTTCCCTTCTGTAGAATCACGGTATGCAAGTAGTCGTCTATCCAGGACCTCGGCTCCTGCTGTCTGTCGTATTTGGCGGCGTCAGTAGGGGTGGGTTTGAACTTTTTGGGCGGCATTGCCTCCCGAATTTTGTAGCTCAAGCAATCGGCCCCCCTTAGCTCGCCGTCGTTCTCCTGGCTTTCATCCGAAGTATCACTGTCGTAGTCCTCCCTAGCGGCGCGTCGTTGTCTCGCTTTGTCGATTCTACTTTTGGTGATTTCATCTCGAGCGTCCCTTGAGCGATGCTTTGAACCACTGGCCTGTAATGTGGTTTTTTCGTTTCGTGGGACCAGGTTGTCTCCCAATATTGCGAGACTTTCTAAGGCGCCCCGGTGAGCTTGAGCCATAGAACCTTCGGGTCGCTGATTGATGAGGTACGCTGCGAGGTTAGCGGTTGCTCCTGCGACGGTTTTTGGCCGTGGCATGCCCGCAGTGTCCGTGGTCATGAAGGATTTGGTCAGATTTGACGTGATCTCTCTGGCGTCATCTTCCGAAAGTCTGGATAACCTCGATCGGTGCTTGCCTGCTCCTTGAGTGCTTCGAGAGGCGCTTCCTCGCGAGCCTCTTCGTCGTTCGCTAGATTGATCTGCAGCAGAAAGGCGTTTCTCGAGGGTGGCTTGTTCTTTCGATAGACGCTCCCGGTTTTTCTCCAATATGGAACGATAGGCGTTGAGGGTCCCAACCGAGGTTCCTGCAGGGAGCGGTGTGTTGTTAAGCACGCCTGCCCTGGCTGTTGCCCACTCTTCCTCTGCGATGGTGTAATCGCTGTTGTTGTTACTGGCGCTGTTTTCAAAACTCGCCTGTCTGCTGGAGCGGGGGGTGTGATCTTCGTCTCCCCTGTTCCTTGTGTTTCCTGTGTTATTGGCGGCATAAACTTGATGGTGTGCCGTTTTCCACGTGGTTCCTCGGACGATGCTGTCGACGCCATCCTCTCCCGATGAATACTGGGCGTTGCAGATGAACGGTGTGTCGCTTGACCCTAGCCCGTGCCTGGTGTCACAGTTCAAGCAGTAGTACGAGGTCATCTCCGAAGATGCGGGATTGTCGGATCCAACCGACATCGAAGACGTCGAACGGGGAGTCGATAGCGGAGAGGAGTTCGTTGAATCCGTCAGGCCAGCCGAAAGATCGACTTATGAAGATAAGCTTGGCCCTGCAGCTGGTGATGGCGATCTCCTTGCTGACCTGGGGGTGTGTGGCTCCAGCAGTCGAAGGACTCCTTCCGCGTTGACGTTGTAGTGGAAGCTGCCGAACGTCATCTCCATGTTTCCTTGTAGATCTGAGAAGGTCGAGCGAGAAGAATCGCTGTGCGGGGTGAACTCGTAGGAGCCGAATCGAATCGGGCTTCCTAGATTTGGCGATGATGACGATGATGGCGTCGACGAAGCCGCCGACGACATGACTGGATCTGCCGATGAATTGCCTTGTGCCGACAGGCTTCCCACAGACGGCGCCAATTGTCGAGGGTACTCCTCAGCAATGCCCTTCGATTGGGGCTTAGGGTTGATGGAATCCTGTAAGCTGACACGAGACATCGGTTCACAGACAAGCGGGGAGAACGATTTACCCAGGTTCGGGGCCCTCGATGAGGTAAAACCCTTACGTCATGCCTGTCTGATCTTGATTATGAGAATATTGGGTTACAATGGGGTGCCGAAGGTTTCGGCTGAGATCTCGTCGACAGGCTAAGTGCTGCGGCGACCTAGCTCTAGACTTCTGGTGGCTAAAGTTGCTAAGATTGATTGTGTCCCTCGTCAGCCCCTCTCCTGGCCTTTATATAGGAGGCAGGTCTCAAGAGGTCTGTCCGGGTACCGCTAGGTTTACAAGAGACCTAGTTCTAAACTTTCCTTGTTCGGCTCCTCCTTTGTCTTGTTCGCCAAGGAATCTTCTACCGCATCGTCCAAGTGGCCCGCCTTGCCATCGTGTATCTTCATGGGCCTCCAGTTGGATTGTACGGGATAGGGCAATGTCGGTTACCCGAAGGGTAATGCCCACGTCACCCGGCGACATGGCTGCGGCATTGTTGTGGTCGTTCGTCGACATGCAGAACTTGATAGTCCCCAGGGATGAACGGCGCAGGGTCAACGGCAAAGTTGGCCATAAGCGCGTCACGATCAGCCGCCGATGGGGGCGGTGCCGACGAGGTGCTACAGTGTCTGTCAGGGTTTGGTGGGGGGATTTACTGGGAGCTGAGGAGACAACGGCCTGGTTGAGGTTGGGAGAAGAAAGAAAGGCAGAAGATGCCAAATCTGTACTGTCCTTATTTGGAAAAAAGACAATCCCAGGGTCAAATCCAAAGGAGAGTCTGTCATCGGCGCCCTTTGCTCACAGATCGGACGGTCAGCAGGAGCCTCCTGTGATTGCAATCCAGATTTACCAAAATTATTAACTGGTATTTCCTTTCATACCCAACGAGTATTAAGACCAGAATCAGGATAAAAATGGCAGTCAACTTTCACGTGACCTTCCTTATTACAGGAATGACATTTAATTTTCTTCCAACAATGTCTGCACAGATGACCAAAGGTAAGACATCTCGGACAGACTGGACCAGAGGTGGGCCGGGCCTGCTCACGGCCAGATTGTGTTGACTGCCTAGTGCGTTCCTCTGATTGCGTCATCACTGCAGTTGGTTGATTCTGTTGAGGCCCATTTAAAGGTTGAGGGGCAATTGGTTCTTGGAGACGTTGAAAAGCAGAAACTCTCGGTTCCGGTTGCTGGGCCGGAAATTGCAGACGATCAAAAGCTGAAATACGGACTGTCGGCTGTTGGGCTATGGGCTTCTGTTCCTGGACGGCCTGCTCAACAATAGTGGAGGGCTTCAAAGAATGATCTCTTGGGTTCCCGCTCGAGGAGGCTAAAGCAGCATGCACTCTGTTAAAAACTGACGAAGCAGGAATACTTGAATGAGGGGCATCAGAATTGCGATATGTTCCAAAAACGACAGCCAATTGTTCGTCCGTTAATTTCCGCGCAATTAAAGAGCATAATTCTTGCAGATCTCTGGGCGAAAAAGAATCCAAGGGAGAATTAACCGGCTGATCTTTGTGGTCAAAGCGGAAACACTGCAGGATTTGCGCATAATCATAACCTGCAGAGATGACTGCTTCCAGGTCATCCTTCTCCCAGTCATTCAGGCGACGCAAGAAAGAGAACTGATCCATGGCAGTTCGTGATGCTGGAGAAGGCTGCTGAACTGCTTTATTGGCTGATCCTAGAGGAACAGCATTTGCTCCTGACAGAAAACGATCATTCGTATGGGCAGAAGCTTTGACGACAGACCAGGATCGCTGTTCCTCAGTCTCCCATTGACGAAATTCATGGATAAAGTTAGGACCTCCATTACCCCATAGGAAGAAGAAAACCACAAACTCAGAACTTTTGAAGTGTCTAAGATTATGCACATAGAAACCCACTTGCTGGCTATGAACTGAGAATCTGTAAGTGCGATCACGTAGGAAAACCACGTTGAAATCCTCAGCAATACCACCCAGACATGATTGCAGCATATGACTGACATTGAACGGATCAAGCCTAAGGGTCGATCTTCCAAAATACGCAACCAGAAAAAACTCTAGGGTAGAAGAGGCCGCTGAAAAAGCAATCGGGCAATGAAACTGACGCCAAATTCTGTGTTGGATATCCAGACCAGGGCAAAGATCTAACTTTGGGGCAGGCTGAGGAGGCACCTCTTCATGCATGGTGCCAGGTTCTGGTAGATCAAGATCTTGATCTCCCACAGTAATGCGATGGCAAGCCATCTCAAGGACAGTCCCAGCTCGGACAAATTCATTTGCTTTAAGAAATCGGAAATCAACAGCAGAACCCTCCCCATCGATCAAAACTAATCTCCGAGCCTTCGGTCGAAGGTAGAGAAAGCCATCAAAGTATCGGAACGGTGGACGTGAAGAGAGGAAGGAGGAGTAAACCACCGACCAACGCAGGGGCTTCTCCATGAGGAGGAGATCAGGGGGACTCACCGGAGAAGAGGCAGTGGGGCTTAGGCGGCCAAGCCGCCGTCACCGGAGGAGGCTCCGCTCAGATCCATCCGCAAGTGAACAATTAGTGTTAGACCCTCCAGAGCACACAATGGAGGGTACATTCCTTCTGAATGTTATAGTCTGCCAGGGTGCGGCCATTCTCCAGCTGCTTGCCAGCAAAGATGAGGCGTACTTGTCTTGGGTGAGTACGGTCCACCTCATAGATCATCATCTTCACTTTGTTGATGGTATCCGATCTCTCAACTTTGAGTGCGATGGTCTTTCCATCTAGTGTCTTCACAAAGATGGGCATCGTACCTCCCAAGCTCGGGTAGAGAACGAGGAGAAGAGTCGACTCGTTGCAAATGCTGAGGTCTTCCAAGGTGCGGTCATCCTCCAGTTGTTTGTTGGTAAAGATGAGGCACTGCTGACCCTTGGGAAAGTCCTCATAAATTTCAATATCGGCCTTCACCTTGCCAATAGTATATAAGCTGTTAACCTGAAGAGTGATGGTCCTGTCTGCTAGCGTATCGGTTACGTAGATTTGCATACTTTCTTGGAGGTCAAGCGTGGATTGATGCTGGATGCCATAATCAGCCAATGTAAGGTTGCCGTTGAGCTGCTTTCCCTCAAAGAAAAGGCGGTGTTGTTTCTGGATCTTTGCCATGACAGGCATCGAGTGTATCCGATGGCTGGACCCTGAGGCAGATTGTTCTCCCGGTGGGACACTTCACAAAGAGCTGCATTTTGTCTGAATGAGCACATAAAAAAATCATACCAATTAAGTTTTAGACGAAAATTGCTTCTACTAGACTATTTATAACAATGCACAAAAACGTCAAACATTCCAACATACAGGTAGTAGAGGAATGAACCGGTTATCGAAAAAAAAAACAGTAGAAACAATAACAGAAAGTTGCTTCATAAATATATTGCTCATACAGAACACTAAGCCTATCATTCAAAGCCAAGTCTTGAGAAATCAATCCATGCAAAAAAAATCCTGAGAAATCAAGATAAATTTACATGGGTCGCGCAGAACAGTCAATCAAAAGATAGGGCGCCAAATTACTAAACAATAAATATTATACGGAACTCCATTGAAGAAAAATATGCAGTTCTCAACTAACTGACCGACACTTTCTACTAAAATAGAACCCACAACAGGCAGATGCTGATTCAGCTAACTGCTAACGTTACAGAAGCTAACAATGTATCGACCACCAAGGCACCAGCTAAAATCAGCAGCAGATGCTTTCATCCAGCTTTTATTTAGGATATTTGTTAACAATACAGAAAGATTCCAACAGTGTTAAAGGTTAACCAAATACACAACGATTTGGAATGTCTTTATTTATATTGTAATTCCTTAACGTATATACAGAATAAAAAAAGTATCTATTTTGTTAGATTCCTTGACAAAGATAGTAGTATATAAATCGAGAATTCCTATCTGCGGAGTTCTCTAGATGAACAATTTTATCGGCAAGAAAAGCATCCAACTATTATAATATTCTCCATTTGCACAATCCTAGGATCTTCTAACCGATCATATGAGATTAATGAGCCACAAGTTCTCCATTACAATCTTATCTGGCCCTGGGAGTAGGCTCTACAGATCACGGACACCAAACATGCATATACCTTGTCGACGAACGGACGAAGAAGCTCGTCGCAAGGATCAGTGTGGGCGTCCGCCTAAGAGCCTAGAGAGATCGGAACGGGAAGAGTTAGGGTTGGCCGGTTGGGGATAGATTTTATGGATCCAGTCGGCTGCTTACTCCATCGTGCTTAATTACCTGATTTTATTTTCTTTTTTTTGATAAAGGGAATATATAAATATCAAGAGATAGCAATTGCACCCAGTCTCTGCAACAACCACGCAACACCCTAATGGCAGTACGAGTGCACGCAACTAAAAAATAAAAAATAAAACTAAGAAACGGGAAAGTTCCGCTACGGTATTCTGGCCCTGACAGCAACAATACAACGACCACCAAGACAGTTCCTGAACTCTAGACTCTTCAAAAGCGACGTCTTTAAGAATGGAACATGGTGATGGTGGCCCGATCAAAGATTTCAGTTTTTCACCCTGAAAATAGTCTCCACTCTCAAAACAATGCCTTCAACAAGGTTGCTGCTAGACACAACCAATTAAGGCTAGACTTTAGATTTTCACCCTGAAAGGAGTACTCTGAACTTCACTCGTGATGCCATCTCTGCTTCCATACTGTTGCTGCGAAACCCACAACACCAAGCAAGTCCATCAACAACGTCGAGACTCGAAACTCCATTGGTAGTCCTCGAGCCCAACCTTCATGATATTCTCCGCATCTTTGTCTTCACCATGGATCAAAAGGTCACTTGATGGTAACAAAGTGTAGAGCTTCGCGCCGCTCCCTCCAGACCCAAATGGTCGGAATAAAAACATGGGTGCGCACGACCGATTGTCACCCGATCCAGCAAACTCCAGGCATAAGTGCACGGTTACATCCGCCGACAGAGCCTTCCGGAACACACCACTCCTAGCCAGATGAAGATGGACCGGCCACATGGAGGTCTCCATCTTTGCACAAGAAGGACCCTAGGACCACCACCTTTATTCTCCGAAGCAGATGAACAGGCCCCCACGCCGCCATCCGCTGGCCAACGACGATGAAGGAGGACTCGATGGACGGCAGCCACCGCTACCACACCATCCTCGCTCCGCAAGATCAACGCCCCCTCCTCGCGCCGCCAGCTGAAGCCGACGATGGATCTAGGCGAGCACTAGATCCAAATGCCGCTGCCACCATCCATTGTCGGCGAGGCCGTGGAGGGAGAAGCCGCCGTCGCTCATCCTGGATCTCCGCCACGAACGCCGTGCGCGTCGAATCCAGTAGCTGCCGCCCTAGCCACCACCGGAGGTCGCCGCCACCACCAACCCCCCCCCCCCGAGCGCGTTTGGCGCCGACAACATCGGCTGAGGGGGAGGGGGGAGAGACCACGGGAGGGGGGATGTCGGCGTTAGGTCTGGGGCCCCTAGCGTCGCCCTGGAAAGCAACGCGAGAGGCAGTTTTCTTTTGATTGATTTTATTTTCTTGTGTATCTAGGACATGTTTGGGATAAACGAGTTGGTGGCCCACACAGACTGCATAGGGAATAATAAGGAGAACCACAGACAAAAGTCTCTTGCTTCATAAAACCCCTGCGCCAGATTTATAGAAAAATAAATACAGTAGGAAAACCTTTATATACTGACCAAAGCTTGCTTGAGCAGAACGACAAAATATGTACGACACCATGTCTTGTGAAATATGACAGTCTAGATTGTGTGGCTTCTTTAACCCACAAATGTAATGCGGCCAGAGTAGCATATTCATTTTACAACGCCAGCGTAAGGACAACAACAAATATTAAAATGGATCACATGTCCAGCAATTTAAGGATGGTTTAGTAGTCTTTTTTGAGAGCATTGATTTTCTCCAGAATTAAAACCTAAGATCTATGATCGGGTGGCGACGGTACTTGTGCATTGTTTCTTTCTTGGAAGCGCCATTTTTGGGAGATTTTGGACTCCATATATTGTCTTGGTAGTGGTTTGTGTTGATGCTACAAGGTTTTGATCACCGTAATGGGAACTTCTATGTTTTCTTCTTTTTATTGTAGTAGGGTTGTCTGCACCTGTAATATCTTTAGGACATTTCTCTGATGTTGGGCGTAATTGATATCTTCGCGATATTAATATATTTCCTTTGTCAAAAAAAGATACTAAGTCTTTTTTATCTTTTAATCTATTTTGTACCATGTAAGTATGTTTCATTAATATAATTTGTAGTGGGAAAGCCCCCTTCCTTTTCCTCAAAAGAGAACGGTGTTTGAGTGTTTCATCTTTTCATGTGAAAGTAGCATATTCTTTTCTTTGATTACATAAAGTCCAACATAGAAACAATAAGGAATACTAAAATGGACGAATGAAGTATCATCTTCTTAGTGGAATACCAATTTTGTCCAAGAGACGGTTTCAAAATCTCGACATCAATCAAATACAAAATTAAACTAAGAGGATACTTCTCAAGGACAAATCCTACATATGATATGATTAACTATGTGCACCAATAACATATAGCTCAACATGATATAGCAATTACGAATATAAGCTAGCAATTCAAACTTTACACAAGATGTATCAATTGTTGCATGTATGGATTGAGTAATGTATAGGGGACAACAGACACATTTCTTGGAGTTCAGATATCCACCCATATCGTAATTTCCGTTAGAGAAGCCGTAGCACAACAGTTCACACAATGACCAGTCGCGGATATGGCCTTCTCTGAGCTCTCCAACCCGAGAGAGAAACCTTTAGCTCTCCAAACCAACTGAGCTCTTCCACTATGGATAGCTTCCTCTTCCACCTCGGAGATGGCAAGATCCACAAACACTTCAGAACTCACTTTGGATTCTTAACGATCTCCACTAAGAAGTTGCCAAGCCAACAACCAACAAACCATGTAGGAAGAGGTGGTCTCAAAGAGGAACAAGATCTCTGACTATAACTCAAGTCAATCACTATATAGACCTCAAACCAATGTAACACATGTAAATCAAGAACACGAATGCTCAATCCTCTCTCACACTCAAATCTCGCCCAAAGCAACAAATATTCTGGAGATATGGGAGAGAGAGAGGAGAGGAACAACGGAAGAGGTTAACAAATGTCCCCAAGATCTAAATCCAAAAACTTCTCTTCACTTAGAAAAAACCTTTCAAATACTTTTCGTTGCCCACTTGAGCTAATGATGATGATCATGCTCACCTCAAGATAGAACACCACTACTAGGGAATAGCTTATAGCCGCACTCCTTACCGCCGGCAAATATGAGTTGAAGATGCCAGCGGTAATAGCTTCCAGGAGGGCCTAACACTACCGCCGGCGAGTTGAAATGGGGTTGCCGGGGGTACTGCTGTTACCGCTGGCGAATTGGAGTTGGAAATGCCGGCGGTAAGGTGGGCCGAGAGCACCCGGATAGACCTTGCTTTACCGCCGGCGAATTTGTCTCGAAAATGCCGGGGGTAAGTTTACTACTGCCGGCGAAACTGATTTGGACACACCGAAAATAATGTATTTTGACAGGGCCACGAGCCCGTGGATGGTCCACCCGTTATGCCCGGCGAATTTAAGCCATGTTCGCCGGGGGTATATCGCACTAGCCCGCAAGCCTTATCCCTTACCTCGTTCCTGCTCCTTCCCTCACCACTCATTCTCTCTTATCGTTCTCCCGAGTCCCGAGAGCCGCCCATGGCCACCCGACGACGCCCCTTTCCTCTCCCCTTTCAGCCATGTCGTCTCCTGAGCCACCCAAGGCATCTCCTCCTCGCAAATCGTCCCCCGATCCAGCCATGTCGTCCGCGCCGCGCGCCCAGCAATCGAAGCCCTCCTACCACCGCCGCCATCCCAACTCCGGGCCGAGGCAGCAGCAGCAGCGCTACGTCCCCAAATCCGCCGCCCCTCCCGCTCCGAAACCCTCGCCCCCACCATCGCTCACCACCGCCCTCCGATCGTCGGCCGCCCCATCCGCATCTGGCACCGGCGGCAGCAGTGGCGCCGATGGGTTCATGGCTTACCTGCCGCACGACGAGGCGGTCGCGGCCGGGCTCGGCGGCCTCGACGTCCAGGAGTCGCAGACCGTCGTCGACCTCCTCAACAACGCGCTCGCGTCGCTCCTCCGTGCGAAGCCTCGCGAGTTGCCGGCGCACGCGTGCGTGCACGTCGCGTGCAGATCCGTCGATCTCGCGTGCCTGCATCATGCGCGTGGCCGAGGGCGGCTGCCGCTGCACGCCGGCGAGCCGGCCACCAGGACGCGCCAGTGACGGTGCAGGCCATGGAGGACTTTGGCTGCCGTCGTCCTCCACGTGCAGGTGCAGCTCGCGCCACGGGGAGTCCTCCTTTCCGGCGTCTTCCACGAGGCCATTCTGCCGCAGCAGTACTCCGACGTGATGCGTCCCGGCGGTCTCTTCCCACGACCTCGCCGGGAACAAGTCCGACCCCGTGTGGCCGGTGAGGCGCCTTTCCACTTCTCTCTCCCTCGCCGGGAATATTATTTTTGCTGATCTCGATTTAATTGGAGCTGGATTCTGATTTGGGAATTGCAGTCCGTGTGTGCGCCAGGAACTCAATATCAGTGCGTAGATAATTTTTAGATCAGAATTAGGGAGCCTTTGTTTGTCCATGTATGTGATATGTAAATTACCTAGATTGATGCATGTTGGTTCAGTTCAAAGAAAATACATCTAGATGTCTAGATGACATTCTTTTGCTTATTTCAACTGGATTGGCGGATGTTGCATTGCAACTGCTCTCTTGCAGATGTCAGTTTCTGTAGTAGACTTTTGCGCTGTTATATATTTTAAGAAAGGCTAGAATTGTAAGATTTTGAAAACCAAATACAGTCTATCCATGAGCAGGAAGGAGTAACCCTTTGTGAGATTTAAGAAAGGCTAGAATTGTGAGATTTTGCGCTGCTATATTCTGCCTTCTGAGATTCAAGTTGGTGTGAATCTATGACTGGGGTTAAGTTTTGGTGCTAATGACCTATTTCTTCTAACAAGATACTGTGTACACATTCATATATTGTGTGTTGTTAGGATACACTTCCTTATTTTCCGGTTTTCTTGATATTTTTTCTACTTTCTGATTTCTTTTTAACAGTGCAAATAACTAGAACATGGTTATGTTGATATTTACAGTGCCTTTCAAGTTTGATACCAATCCGGGATTTCTTTGGAGCGAGATCATGGCCCTGGACTTTTGGCATGAAGGGAGGGACCAAGGTGAAGGTGGACGTTCTGATGGTGTTATGATGAGTTTTTTTTCTTCTCAGGATGTAACTGTAAACGTGGCTCTAGCTGGCTCCATCCTTGTAATATTGCTTAATTAATTTAATAGCAACTATATGGCAAAGGTGGACATTCTGGTGGCTAGTTTTTTTTTAATCCTGTACACACATAGTGCTGGCGAACATGCATGTGCCGGGGGTAAAATACACATGTGCTGGTGCCTTTGGCTTGTGGACTGGTGCATGTGTCCACTCGCCGGTGGTACACTCAGTTACCCCTGGCGAATAGGCTAGGTGCCGGGGGTAACAAATACTGCTGGCAGATATGGGAAGGCGCCGGGGGTAACGGCATGTTATCGCCAGCGAAATGGAAGGTGCCGGCGGTAAGGCCTTACCACCGGCGAGGTGATCGCCGGCGAATAGCAATGTGCCGGTGGTAGCGAATTTAGTGTGCCGGTGGTAAGCTAATTCCTAGTAGTGCACCTTTCTTCATTGTGCTTGCTTGCAAAATTTTCTCCCATACTCCACTATGAAAAAACCTCACTTAGGTATATCGTCACATGTTATTATGATAAAATGGATGGCAAGTTTCAAGCATGTGATTTTATTGAGATGCTCGTCTTAAACTTACACTTCTCAATCTTGAAGACAATTGGTACCTGATGTCCTAATATCATGGACTATATGATTTTTTTTTTTATGCAAGCCCACTCAACTCGCTGATCTTGATGTCAATACCCAATGTATATATGACATTATCTTCATGCCATACAACCTTGAATCCAACGTACATGGTCTTCAAGCACCACATATGAAATCATTCCTTCATAAACTACTCAATGAAACCATTAGTCTATATGGATTGTCACTAATTACCAAAATCAGACTTAAGGATAGATGTACCTTCAGTTTTTTATCCACCCAAGTAGCACAATTGTGTAGTAAGTCTCCTGGGATGGCGTACGGAAGAAATGCCAATGCTTTTAAGTTACCAATGCGCATAGGCACCGCAAATAACTATATATGGCATCCAGGGAGAAATATTGTGGACATTTATTTACGGAAATAACGATTGTCGGTAAGGGGTGAGAAAAGATAGTCTCGGTTCAAACTCCCGGTCAAATTTGAAAAATCGCATAGATGACGCTTCTAGAAGTGATAAATCTACCTATTGCCACCAACTTGACATTGTTGCATTGGCGGTGTTCTGGGTTTGATCCCACAAAACCCCATTTTATATTTCTAAAATAATTAAATTTGAAACTTAGAATCTGGCGAAATCTTTTTGAATTATTTCTCAAAAAAAATAATTTCAAGAAATTTACAAATCTCAATGAGATGCCAAACAAATCTGAGAGGAAAAAGTAAAACCTTGGCAACATTTACATGTGCCGCCTTAGGTCGTCATCGTAATGGAAGATTTCTTACACGGCATATAGGGCATGTGGCGGCAATCTTTAAGCACCTCCAAAGATGGTACCATGTTGTAGTGAGTAGAATTGCCACTTGTCCAAGAATTTACCATAACAGAAGAATTTTGATATTTCTTGTTCAAATTTTGTGGTTAAATTTTAAACTAGAAATGACAAAATGAATTAGAAGCAAGACTTTCGCGCGATACCGCTTGCAACCCTAATGACCTGAGTGAGACATTTTTTTAATAGAGAACATGGTTTAGGTATGATCCATTATATTACTATTTTTGGTGGAACATATTTCAACATTGGTAAAACAATATTTGAAGAGGGAAATTAAGAGATTAGACGAAATTTTAATGTTTTGCATGGTAAATCTCTATACTATTCATTTCAAGAACCGATGGCTTCACTAGAATACCAATAAGACTACTAATGACGTATCTTCAAGACACATAGTTTATGTATGTTAATGTATTGATAAATTCAATCCAACTATAATCGTTAGTGGAGAAAACAAAGAAGACAATATGATATTGTGTATGGTATATCTAGCCATAAAATTGCACCAGTTACCTAGCTAGTTTATACAAGAATTTTTAAAAAAAAAGAATGTTGTGACTCTGCATGCCATGAAAGATAATGCGGGGTATCATGACATCAGTGCTTGATGTTGCAGACTAACGACAACACCACCAACTAGACCTGGGTCATTACCGAGTTACTCTATACTAGTTGAATGCTCGTGCGTTGCCACGGCTCCTTAAATTCTTTGTTGTAGGTGGTAGCTATTCATGCCTCTTCATGCGACATTCTTGCATTAAGTCAACCAGGAGAACATTCTCAACATATATTTTTGATTAATTAAAACCATGCATTAATTAATTGTGTGACATCTATTTTATACTACTATTAGTAGAAGCCATGTCACTGTTGTCAAGTATTTTCTTCTCCATCATGCTTCTTCTTTTCCCGCTCATTGTCCTACTCTCTCGTCTCTTTCTTCTCCACATACGTTTTTGACTCTCCACGGATGATACCTTATAATAGAATCAACATCTCCATCACATGGCATCTTGCGAGCTTGAACCCTTGTGTGAGCCAACCCTCCAAACCCAAGGGACACACGGAACCCCAAAAGGCATAAGGTCAATACCTAGGGCTTCCCTCACCATTAGACATTTTTTACACATAATGACACAAAGCAAAAGCTAAGGAAATACAACAAGTTCCTGATGGAGAAATCCAAACGAGGCTACATCATATGAAGTACATCATATTGGCATCGAGATTTTTATAAAACATGTGGAAAACAGTGAAGTTCATGAAGCCTTACCCTCCATGGATCAGATGATAACTACTAATCAGACCCCTTGCAGTAACAGGGCTTTTCCTTCCTAACAACCAAGAATTTCAATCCCGCTTTTTTTGGCGACCACCACAGATCAGTTGCTATCTTCTTTCTGAAGCATATCTTCTCAACCCCTACCCCACGAGAAGATATCTGCATTTTCACCCTCCAAACATATCACTCGTCTGTCAGGTCGCCTACCTTTGGCTTCTACATTGCTCTACTCCGGTGTGGGTTTACTCCACTTCACATGGATCATGAATTGCAGGCATGCAGCAAAAATATGCATCTTCTCACAATTAAGTAATGATGATTAGTAAACAACCGTGTCATGCTTGCCGCTATCAAAATGGAATACAGATGGACCTAATGAAGGAAACTGGAGAACGTCAACAAAGGAAAAGTTTTAAATACCACGGTTTTGCGTCACAAAGTTATTCTTCAGGTCAAATAGTCATTCTATAACTGATAATTCACACGCTAACATGTTTTCGTGACAGGTCCAGTTGAGTTATGTTTGTGGGTTTGTCATTTCTTGATTGCATTCTATACAGAAATGGTCTTGGATGCACTCTATAATCACTTGCGTTGTACATAGTTAGTTGTCATGCTTGTCCATGTATGGAGAAAATCATTGTTCTTCCTTACAAGGTGTTGACAATAATTCCTTGAAAGAGTAGTGCCCATGTTATTTACAACTGAAGCCATATGTTCCAAATATGGAGCAGCAGGACATGCAGTGGTACTAAATTGTCACTATGCCAATTTGTCATTACAAATAGTTCAAAGGGCAAACAACAGCTAAAAATAATAGCTTATAATCTAAACCTGATATTTGTATCTGTTACAAATCCTTTTATCATCCCCACCAGATCACGGTGTATCGCTTTACTACATCTTTCCATTCCTGTTGTTTTCCTACACTATCAAAGAACCATCCCATCAAGTAGCTACTTACTTTTAATCTCAAATTGACATATCACAAGAACTACACCAGGTAAGCAGATTATCTTTTTCTGGGAAAAAAAATTGCCGCCGGGAGATTCCAAGTCCTCTCTACTGATGAGTTGCACATTTATAGGTTCATTTGATAGGGCACCGCTGAAAACTTCTACATTACACCCCTGATTGGCCTCATCGCATGTTTACGATTGCATATCACACGTGTTGGCAGTCCATATAGTTCAACTGTTTCTGGTGGGAGGACAAAGATAGAAAATCAATTATGAGAAGTGGAATTGAAGTGATCGAAGAAAGGTTAACTGCAAACTCAAACGAACCTCAAATATAGATTGTTACTTGGAATAATTGAGCATAACACAAATTGTACCATTATACAGCGAGGAAGATGCATGCTTTTCCAGTTTCACTGTAAACTTTCCTTGTATTTATAAACTTGTTCTGGCTTAAGACATCATTAGTGATAAGTTCCTAGTATATTTAATCTTAAGATATGGGAATATGCATTCCGTAGAAAAAGCTATTAATATGCATCACCATGGGAAGTTACCAAGCTGTAATATCATCACTGTCATTTGTACGTGATATACTTAGTAGATTGAACAACCTATTCACCGGAATCCTTGAAAATGAACCTAAGCGCATGAAAGAGTCAAGCCATCTTAGTTGGCATTCATGTATATCATCAAGTTAGAACCAAGGGGATTAAAGTAGAGGAATACAGTAAATCAAACCAGAAAGTTCCGAGGGGCAAAAATTTCTTTGCTACTGGAGCACCGGAGCCATCCCAGATCGTGGGCTTCGGTCACATGCGACGAAGAGATGATTGAATCCGTCCGGATCTAGACGCTCGATCCTTCCTTCCTAGTCCCGACGTAGAAATTCTTCAGTGTTGATGGCAGGGCTCCCCGTCTCCAGCTTGGAGCAAGACGATAGGGTAGTGGCTCAGGCGCCCCGACATAGGGGGCTCCCTTAGATCCATGAGGCCAGAGACCAACCTCTAACATATGAGGGCACGCAGTTACCTCCATCCTACAACTCACCATGTCATAATGTCTAAAGAGATATATGTATATATCTGAAACAAATGATATTTTCACTATACACAGCACCGGTTTACATGTTTCTTTGCTAGAAAAATTGAGTATTGACATTGGATGATTATAATCTGATTAGAGTATGCAGCTAGCACAAAGCAACGAAAGTGAACGAACTACGACTTGGGCACCAAAAGTCCTCTCTTTAGTTTATGTGTGCAACTATTGGATATTTACACTAAACATTGATCAGCGTCGAGAAAAGAGCAGAGGTCAGCAGAATGAATCACACCAAGAGTAGGCTGAATTAAGAGGTTTAAGACAATGTTGTGTTAGAAGTAAATACTATGTATCTAAAGTATTTATACTTAGGAAGCACATATCAAAACGAAGTACTCTGAAAAAGCAGCAGTTGTTTTTTCGAGAATACACCATGGAGAGGTGTATCAATCACATAGAAGGGGTGCCAAGAGACAAAGAAGGGCTGCCAACAAGAGGTGGTAGGTCCTCACCCTAAGCCTACTCTCCTACCTGCCACGGTGTAGCTACAGGTTCAGAAAAAACAAAAAAAAGAGCTACGGAAGAGCTTCGCAAGCTTCCACCTATCGCACTCCTCCCTAATCTTCTCCTTGATGCAAGCCTGAGATGGAACCGCCCCATTGAAGACCACGTCATTCCGGTGCCTCCATATGCACCAGTTGTAGCATGTACCTTTGTTATCACCAGATTTTGGCTAAATCAGGAGGTGGGCCGTAAGGGAGATGGGCTTGGAAGATTACACGTGGAAGATCTCTGAAGCGGCCTTGCACGAAGAGTTTGGGCTAGATTGCTCTTGTATTTGTAATATAGTAGATCGCATCTTAGATTAAAAGTTAGAGTTTGTCTCGTGCACGGTTAGGATTATTCCCACGTTAGAAAGTCCCCTGGACTATAAATATGTATCTAGGGTTTATGAAATAAACAACAACCAACGTTCAACCAACAAATCAATCTCGGCGCATCGCCAACTCCTTCGTCTCGAGGGTTTCTACCGGTAAGCGTCATGCTGCCTAGATCGCATCTTGCGATCTAGGCAGCACAAGCTTATGCTCGTTGTTCATGCGTTGCTCGTACTGAAGCCTTTTTGATGGCGAGCAACGTAGTTATCTTAGATATGTTAGGGTTGGCATTGTTCTTCGTATCATATGCTGTCGTAGTGCAACCCTTGCATATCTAGCCGCCCTTACACCTATCCTAGGTGTAGGGGCGCCACCCCGCTTGATCATTATTTAGTAGATCCGGTCCGTTACGGTTGCTCCTTGTTCTTCAAGGATTAGTTTAATATCTGCAATAGTTAGGCCTTACAAAGGGTTGGAGGATCCAGCGGCACGTAGGGTGTCGTTTGCTAGTCCTAGACAGGATGTTCCGGGGATCAACCTCGTGTTGGTTTTTAGGCCTTGTCTAGGATCGGCTTACGATCACCGTGCGTGGCCGCGAGGCCCAATCGTGAGTAGGATGATCCGATTATGCGGTGAAAACCCTAAATCGTGGTAGATCGCTTTAGCTTTATCTTGATCAAGCAGGACCACCATATATTCGTGCACCTCGTACGAATCATGGGTGGATCGGCTCCTTGAGCCGATTCACAGGATAACCTGAGAGCCGATCGAGGCTCGTATTTAATGTTTATGTGTATGCCATGCAGGAAACTAAGCGAGGCATCTCCATCACCTTCCTGACCAGGTATAGGTCAGGTGGCACGCCCTTGCATCAGCATCGGACGTGTGTACCAGAGGCTTTGCGGGCCGTCGCTCGGAGGGACCAGGGACCAGGGATCGTTGTGGCGCAGATGCTCAATCCTGCTATCGACGACTGCGGAGGATGAGGTGGTCCAGCTGGTGCCGAACCCGGTGCAGGCCAAGGCAACATAGAATTTGTCATGGTAGGTGATGGCAAAGCTCACCAGTCTCCAAGATCCTAGATCTCTCCCTCCCTAGAGACCTCCCGCCGACCGTCGCCCTCACTAATTCAAGGCGGGGAGCATTTAGGGTTTGCACCTGGGTGGCTCCACCACTTCCTCGACTTCGAGGGGATGGCAGGTGGCTGCGGAATGGCGGCACAATAGTCGGGCAATGGAGGTTCGACCGGGGATTGGGAGGGATTTTCTTCTTCCAGGCGTGAGTGAGTTGTTCAGATAAAAAAAGCGGGCAGATTTTTTCGCTTCTCGCTCCGATTTGTTTGGAGTTAGTTTTTTGAGTACCCTAGGATCTCAGGATTGGCACTTATCTTTGCTGGAAAGACGGGCGCGGGAGAAGAGATTTTGATAGTCGCTGAAATGGCATTTGGCTCGTAAATAGTAAAAAGTGTGACATCCTTGAAAGTGTGACATCGCTAGAAGTGTGACATTGCATGTTTCACTTTAATAGTGAAGAAAAGAATGGGAGCACACACACAATCATGCAAACCCTCAGTATGGGCGGCATGCACATTCCCTATAAGTCCTCACAACCATTCCCCACAATGCCAAACAACACCACCAACTTGTGTGCTTCCATCATCACGCTCTGCCGCCGAGGCATTGCTGCGCCACTTCACCGAGGCTCACCTTATTTTGATGCGGAAGAGACCACACCACTCAACCTCATGTTCCTTCCAGCCAACACCGTCTCCAAAAATGATGCCCACAAGAGAATAAACGGCCTTTCATAGCGCCATCTTCCGATCAGAGAGACTCAAATCTAGGGTTTTCTTAGGATCAAGAAGACCGAAGCTGCAATAATGATGCCTTCGGCAAGGTAACGATGCAAAAAACTTTGTCGTCGTCCACCATGATCAAAGTCAGCGCGGTTTTCACCGGTTGTCGAGCCTCCTCGAACCCTCCACCAATTAGGTCGCTACCAACCGCGATATCGGTGCCGCCAGCATCATCTAGCACCGTAACTCCGGAGAGATCTTCGGTCGCCACATGGCTCCTATGATGGAGCCACCTACTGGCTAGTTATCCTCGGCAGAGGGGTCGTCGATGCTGCGTCGTCGAGACAAGCAGCTGGAGGGGGGAGGTCGTGCCACCTCTTCAAACCGCAACCAAGTGCTACCCTTCCCACCTGCGACGAGCCAGGACCCCACCGTTCTCTTCACCTCGGCACTCGGGTTATGTTAGTTTCTAATTTGGAAAAGATTTTTCTTGGCTTTAGTTTTTCATTCCTTCAAAGTTTGGATGGCCAGGTCAACAACAATTTACATAATTTCTACCTAGGTGTGACATAAGCCAAAACCAAACGGTTGGGATATTGTTCAAAAAAATAAAAACCAGTTGGGATGGAAGAGTACCACAAGATATGAACATTAAATTCACACCATAGTTGAGGGAAGTGAGTAATACAAGATTAATTAGATAAATGGATCTTCCTTTGCCCCAAAATAATTGATGTTTTCTATTTGACCTAGTTTGTAGAAAAACATGTCAACTTCTAGAACACAGTTTTAGTTTTATTACATTCATCGTACTGTATAGAGTCAAGTAGATATTGATAAATTTCCCTATAACTTCGATTAAACTTAGAGTAATTTGAATTATTCCTACCCGAAAGCACCATTTTTCAAGGGAGTAAGTACTATTGTAATGCACAGTAGCACACTTTTTTTTTTGAGAGTACCCAAAAATGTACCATAATTTTATAGAAGATGGAGGTTTGAATACGAGGCCACTCGAGCGTATCAACAACTTCACACCCGCTAGTTCGAAGATAACAAAACAATAACACAACATGAAAGTGTATGTCCTAAGCTAGATAACCACGCCATGTCTCGACCCACACCGGCCGCTTCCGAAGAGCAACATCTCCAAAAGGTGGATCATGGTCTGTTATCGTTGACTTGCCCTTTTAGGATTGGCCAAACACGTCTTTTCTATGACAGGGGAAGCTAAACAATAGGAACAGCCAAGTCAGAAAGTGTCTTTGACTGTAACATCCTAAATTTTCAAAACAAGAAAGAAAATGAATTTCCTTTTTCCAAAAATTGGAGCCAACAAAAACTTTAACTCAATTGAGTTTGGTGCATAGAGCTCCTACACAATTGTTGTGAATTTTGCTATGATGCTTGTGTGAAGTATTTTGAAATGTTTTCTAAACCCTAACCCTACCCTTCTCAAGACCAAAGAGGAACTTTTAAAAAGAAAATAAAACAAATTGTGAGGCATATGTGGGCTAATGGCTAATTCTCCAATAATTGGTCTATGCCCTATTTACCTTACCCAAATGGTTGGAAACCATGAGTAAACCCAAACAACCTCAATTGAACCCAAAACCATGATCCTTTGGATCAAAGAAAAAAGAAAGAAAAAGATTTGAGAAATTGCAAAAACCCTCACATATGGCTTATGGCCATTTTTGAAAATCTTTAACCTAGGCCATATAAATTTGTGCCAATGGTTTGGAAACTCTTTTAAACTCAAAAGGATCCTTTTTTTTAATCAATGAAACCAAAATCAAATCAAAGAAAAATCAAAAACCTTGTGGCATGTGATAATGGTCACTTTTGACCTTTTTAATATCTTAACCACTTTGAGCCCTTTTATTAGGAGATTTTCAAACCAAACCCTCTCAAATCTTTGCACCTCATCCAAGACCTCATCAAGGTGAACAACTTTGGTGTTGACCACTTTGACCAGATCGTTGACCATTGCTTAATTTAGTCAAGCCAAGTTGCAACTTTGAAACCAATTCTAGATTCCCACCAATTTTTGATTTCTTCACAAATCTTTTCCAAATCCCAAGCCAATGCCACCCATGGCTGCCAAATATCATTAATAGCTCATCCATGAAGAAACCTAGCAAATTTTACCCACACATGAGGTTTTTTTACATGAGAATCCCATTTCTACATAGAAGTACACCTACTCCAACCACTATGTACCAACACCTTTTTCAACCTTGAGCTCATCTATAGTGCCTAGTACCTCTACCCACTCACCATGCCATCACTTAGCTTTGACATCATCAAGTAGACAAGACCACCATGACACAAAGACCACCATGCCATGACTATGTCACATGCACTTTGACATAATTTAATGGTGCACACCCTAGACCACTTGCACCATGCTAGCCTTGCCAAACAGCCTCCTATCACCTCACTCATGCTTGCCAGGCCTTGTACCCCCCTTGTACCTCATTGAATTGGACAATGCCAAGCCATGCCGGCCCTCATGACACTCACCATGCTCACCCTCTCTCCCCTCACCTCCAGCCAACCAAACCATGTCACATAGCCTCCCCTTGCTCTGCTGAACCTACTAGACACGACCATGAGACAAGGAGAGCAAGACTTGACCCCAACCACCTATGTCAACGTCACATGGTCACCAGCTCGTGGACACCTCCCTCTCCCCGCGTGCACACCGAGTTCCAGCACGTCACCATGCGCCACCAGTACCCTCTCACTCCCGCACACCTGCCAGACATGGTCGCTGACCCGCACGCTGATACGTCTCCAACGTATCTATAATTTCTGATGTTCCATGCTTGTTTTATGACAATTCCTACATGTTTTGCTCACACTTTATAATGATTTGATGCATTTTCCGGAACTAACCTATTAACAAGATGCCGAAGTGCCAGTTCCTGTTTTCTGCTGTTTTTGGTTCTAGAAAGGCTGTTCTAGAATTCGACGAAACGAAGACCCAACATCTTATTTTTCCCGGAAGCATCCAGAACACCGAAGGAGAGTCGGAGGAGGGCCAGGGGGCCACCACACCATAAGGCGGCGCGGCCCCAGGCCTGGCCGTGCCGGCCTATGGTGAGGGGGGCCCAGGCACCCTCCTGCGCCGCCTCTTCGCCTATTTAAGCCCTTTCAACCTAAAAACGCGATACAGATTGACGAAACTCCAGAAAGACTCCAGGGGCGCCGCCGCCATCGCGAAACTCCAATTCGGGGGACAGAAGTCTCTGTTCCGGCACCCTGCCAGGACGGGGAAGTGCCCCCGGAAGCCATCTCCATTGACGCCACCGCCTCCATCATGCTCCGTGAGTAGTTCCCCCATGGACTACGGGTTCTAGTTGTAGCTAGTTGGTACTCTCTCTCCCATGTACTTCAATACAATGATCTCATGAGCTGCCTTACATGATTGAGATTCATCTGATGTAATCGGTGTTGTGTTTGTTGGGATCTGATGGATTGTTACATTATGATTAGTCTATCTATATAAGTTTGTGAAGTTATTGTTGCTGCAATCTTGTTATGCTTAATGCTTGTCACTAGGGCCCCGGTGGCATGATCTTAGATTTAAGCTCTATACTTATTGCTTAGATTGTATCTACAAGTTGTTTGCACATGTCTATGTCCGGAACCCGAGGCCCCAGAGTGACAGAGAATCGGGATAACTGGAGGGGAAGGCTTAGGTATGAGGATCACATGTTTTCACCAAGTGTTAATGCTTTGCTCCGGTGCTCTATTAAAAGGAGTACCTTAATTGCCAGTAGATTCCCTTGAGGCCCGGCTGCCACCGGCTGGTATGACAAAAGATGTTATGCAAGTTTCTCATTGCGAGCACGTATAACTATATATGGAAAACATGCTTACATAATTAATAATCTTGATGTTCTGTCTTAATGCTATTTCAATCCTATCAATTGCCCAACTGTAATTTGTTCACCCAACACTTGTCACTTGTTATTGGAGAGTTACCACTAGTGAAGATAGCTGGGAACCCCGGTCCATCTTTCATCATCATATACTCGTTCTATATGTCATTGGAAGTAGTATCAACTATTTTCTGGTGCCATTGCCTCTGTGTTATCATGCTATCGCTGCTGTGTTACTGTTACTATTGCTTTCATATTACTGCTGCTTTCACATCACCCCCGTTACTAGTGCTTTTCCAGGTGCAACTGAATTGACAACTCAGTTGTTAAGGCTTATAAGTATTCTTTACCTCCCCTTGTGTCGAATCAATAAATTTGGGTTTACTTCCCGCGAAGACTGTTGCGATCCCCTATACTTGTGGTTCATCAAGACTATTTTCTGGCGCCGTTGCCGGGGAGGCATAGCTCTACTCATAAGTTCACCTGGGGAGCACACTCTACATCTCTCTCTGTTTTTGTTTTATTTTATTTTGTTTTGCTTAGTTTACTTTTTCCTAGTTTATTTGTGCTTAGTTTATTTCTGTCTAGTATTATTTTGCTTAGTTTACTTTTGTCTAGTTTCTTTTTGTCTTGTTTTACTTTTCTTATATACCCAAAAATCCATAAAAATTTGAAAAACCGAAAAATTAAAAACTGTTGTTATGGGAGAACCCACAACCTATTTGGATCTTATTGAAATATATAATAAGTATAGAGAATCAAGAGCGGGTAAAGTCATGAGTGCTGTGATAGAAAAATTGAATACAATTGCTAAAATCTTGCTTAAACGCCATGATATAAACTGTTGCTCTCAACAGGATACTAAACATCTTAAATTTCAATGTGGCTTTAGTGAAGAAGTTTTAATTAAGAACTACAATTGGAATAGCTATATTCATTTTGGGTTCGAAGAAGTAGAACAATTTGTCTTATTTATGGGAGCTTCTGAGATAGAATCCTTCATGTCTAAAAATTATGAAACTTGTGTTGTTTGTAAGGACCTTAAAGATTATGTCTCTTCTATCCTTAATTTTTGCATAGAAAGTTACAGCGATAATCCTTATATCATTGATTATAAAGAGAGACTCATTAATGCACAAGAATGCACTCACAATTTGCAGGAACCTGTGGAAGAAGAAATTGATGAACCAGAAAGCTCATTGGATGAAAAAGAGGAGGAAATTGATGAACTTGAAAGCTCATTGGATGAAAAAGAAGAGGAGAGTGATGAACAAAAGGAGGAAGAATGGATTAGCTACCCATGCCAACCTTCTAATGAGAGTAACTCTTTATCTCTTACACTATTTGATTGTCCTCCATGCTTACCGAAGGAGGTTGAATGTTATGTTCCTGTGGATTCTCTTGAAATATTCCCTATGAGTAAAACTTGTGAGAATAATTATGCTACTGTTATCTATGATAATCCATGCTACTTTGATAAATCTTATGATAATGCTTTGTTTGTGCCTGATGTCGAAATGCATGGTACTAAAGAATTTTGCTCGGCAAATGTTTATGATAAAGCTCTAGATGATGGTCCTATGTTACTTGATAATATTAATTGTACTACTAATGAAAATGGGATTGGAAAGGTCTTGACTTTATCTAGGAGTCCCATATCTTTTGAGATTGATCAATCATCTTGTTATATTATTGATAAAAGTGGGTTTGAAAATTTTAATCCCACTATTTTTGAGCTTGATAAAAATTATGTGTTTATAGATCATGAAAAACATGCTTTATGTGATAGTTATATTGCTGAGTTTGTTCATGAAGCTACTGAAAATTATTATGAGAGAGGAAAATATGGTTGTAGAAATTTTCATGGTACTAAAACACCTCTTTACATGCTGAAAATTTTGAAGTTACTCTTGTTTTATCTTCCAATGCTTGTCACTTTGATCTTCATGAATTTATTTGTGTACAAGATTCCTATGCATAGGAAGTGGGTTAGACTTAAATGTGGTTTGAACTTTCTTTTTGATGCTCTCTTTGCTTCAACTCTCATCCTTATGTGAGCATCATTAAAATTACTGAGCCCATCTTAATGGCTATAAAGAAAGCACTTCTTGGGAGATAACCCATGTTTTTATTTTGTTACTGTTTTGTTGTGTCTTGGAAGTTGTTACTACTGTAGCAACCTCTCCTTATCTTTATTTTATTGCATTGTTCTGCCAAGTAAAGTCTTTGATAGTAAGGTTGATACTAGATTTAGATTACTGCGCAGAAACAGATTTCTTGCTATCATGAAATTTAGCAGCCCCGTCTGTAGGTAACTCAGAAAAATCTGCCAATTTACGTGCGTGATCCTTAGATATGTACGAAACTTTCATTCAATTTGAGCATTTTCATCTGAGCAAGTTAAGTGCCCCAGAAAAATTCGTCTTTACGTACTGTTCTGTTTTGACAGATTCTGCCTTTTATTTCGCATTGCCTGTTTTGCTATGTTTGATGGATTTCTTTGTTCCATTAACTTTCAGTAGCTTTGCGCAATGTCCAGAAGTGTTAAGAATGATTGTGTTACCTCTGAACATGTGAATTTTTGATTATGCACTAACCCTCTAATGAGTTTGTTTTGAGTTTGGTGTGGTGGAAGTTTTCAAGGATCAAGAGAGGAGGATGATATATGATCAAGAAGAGTGAAAAGTCTAAGCTTGGGATGCCCCCGTGGTTCATCCCTGTATATTTCAAGAAGACTCAAGCATCTAAGCTTGGGGATGCCCAAGGCATCCCCTTCTTCATCAACAATTTATCAGGTTTCTTCTAGTGAAACTATATTTTTATTCGTTCACATCTTATGTACTTTACTTGGAGCGTCTGTGTGTTTATTTTCGTTTTGTTTGTGTTTGAATAAATTCGGATCCTAGCAATCCTTGTGTGGGAGAGAGACACGCTCTGCTTTTTCATATGAACACTGGTGTTCTTCGTTTTACTTTTAAGGTTCATGACAAAAGTTGGAACCTATTGCACTTATTGTTATTTGGTTGGAAACAGAAAATGCTTCATATTGTCTTGAATAATTTGATACTTGGCAATTGTTTTGAGCTCTTAAGTAGATCATGATTAAGCTCTTGCACCATGTAGTTTGAACCTATTAGTGGAGAACTGCCGTAGAGCTTGTTGAAATTGGTTTGCATGATTGGTCTCTCTAAGGTCTAGATATTTTTTGGTAAAAGTGTTTGAGCAACAAGGAAGACAGTGTAGAGTCTTATAATGCTTGCAATATGTTCTTATGTAAGTTTTGCTGTAGCGGTTCATACGTTTGTTTGCTTCAAACAACCTTGCTAGCCAAAGCCTTGTACTGAGAGGAAATGCTTTTCGTGCATCCAAAACCTTGAGCCAAAACCTATGCCATTTGTGTCCACCATAACTACCTACTATGTGGTATTTTTCTGTCATTCCAAGTAAATACTTCATGTGCTACATTTAAACAATTCAAAACTTTATCACTCCTTATTTGTGTCAATGTTTTATAGCTCATGAGGAAGTATGTGGCGTTTTATCTTTCAATCTTGTTGGGCAGCTTTCACCAATGGATTAAATTGGCTTCATCCGCTTATCCAATAATTTTGCAAAAAGAGCTGGCGCGGGGTTCCCAGCCCCCAATCAATTAACTTCATTAATAATTCTCTTCACATGTTTTGCTCTGATTCATCAGTAAGCAACTTAATTTTGCAAATAGACACTCCTCCATGGTATGAGAATGTTGGAAGGCACCCGAGGATTCGGTTAGCCATGGCTTGTGAAAGCAAAGGTTGGGAGGAGTGTCACCCTGACATAGGCATCCCCAATGGGCCTGCCGAAGATGGTACCCGGGGTTTACTGAAGGCCCATGACTCGAAGAATATGAAGTTCGGAAGCCCAAGATAGAATTAAGGAAAGCTAGAGTTGTATTAGGAAACATAGACTTGTAATCTTGCGGGACGGGTTAGAAACCCTCCCGGACTCTGTAAACTTGTGTATCACGAATCCCTCGGCTCCGCCTCCTATATAAGGGGGAGTCGAGGGACAAGGAGAGGATCGAATCATTGTCTCACAACACCCTAGCTTTCATAATCGTCGAGTACTTTTCGGCTGAAACCTTCGAGATCTACTTGCCCTCTACTTCCAGCAAAACCCTATTCTACAACTTGTAGGCATTGATAAGTTAATCCCTTGTCAATTGGCGCCGTCTGTGGGAATTAGGGGTGTCAAGGAGCTGATCTCGATGGCACGTTCAAGATCATCGACTTCATCAACTGCGAGCAAAGCGATGGACAGAGGTAAACAGATCGAAACTGGTCTAGTCGATTTTGTGCCTCACCCGCCCTCCCGTTTGGATGCATATGTGTATTTGGAGGAGCCCATGGAGATGACGTTTGGAAGGTTCCACTTTTGCGTCGGGAAGGAAGGAGCGTATTGTCTCGAAATTCCGATCTTCTCGGGATTGTCAGCGGTCGATCCTGATTCTTCGAGCTCGACATCTTCAGTCGAGTCAGGCGACGAAGAAATCTCCTCGCCACGCTTCATCAGCACCAGGGCAAGCGAAAAACTCGCCAAGATCTTCAGCGACATGTCCTTCGAGTCGTCTGCGGACTCCAATATAAGCAGCGATTCTGACAGTGTCGACAGTTTCGACTTCATCGACAGATCCGTTACTGTGGGAAAGGTCTTCGCCAGTCTACACGACGGTGTCACCGATCTCGAAAAAATAGAAAAAATAAAGTATCATCAGATCTACGCGATCGGAGATCCAAGCCGACCCCAAGAGGAAACATCAGAGAACTTCGACGAGGCGGGAAATCCGTTCGTTGATCCTGCGGATCTCACGCGAGGCCTAGGGACAAAATATATCGGCACGGCAACACGAGAGATGGTGCGATTTCCGCATGCAGTATGGGATCGAGTGGAAAGAGCTATCAATGGGACAGAGCCAATGACTGTAACGGCGACACCTGAGGAGTTACACGCATACCAATATAGGCTCGCGCGTACCAGGCGAGAACTCGAAAAACAGAAAATCGAGCTAGACAGGAGGCAAGAAGCAGCATCAGCATCGAGCAGGCGAAGAGCGGAACTGAGTCGACAATCAGGTACTTCGGGAAGCAGTCACAGAGGGGCTCGCAACAGGGCAAGGTCTCGACTAAACAACATACCTGAAGCAGAGAGGGAAAATCTAGTCCAAAACCTCGACATGTCCTTTATGTCGATAGACACGAGGGGGAACATTATTCCTAAGACACCAGAAGCAGGGTACATGGCAACGCAAGCTTTCATCCTCGCGTCCAAACCACCTGCCGGAGATCCAAGAGAGGCATTGTACAACATGGCCATGGCGGGAGTTGGAGCCATGGGAGCAGCGTTCGTAAATTCACCTCCTGAAGGATCAGCAAGGCAAAATAGTCCACGCCCTGCTGTCGCAGCGCCAGTTCCCGAGAGAACAAGCAGAGCAAGAGACACAGAAATACAAGCAAGGGTAGACAGGGCACGACAAAATAGAAGGGAGCATCGACAGTCTCCAGACATAGCTGAAGAGGATATGTGTGGGCTACCATGTTTTACGAGGAGGGTCCGAAAAACTCGGGTGCCTTCGGGGTTTAAGTTACCCGATAATTTCAAGAAATTCGATGGCCTGCAAGATCCTGAGGATTGGCTGGTCGATTATCTCGAGATGGTGAAGCTAATAGGCGGAACAAGGGCAACGGCCATGCAAAGCATCCAGGTACACCTGAGTGGAGCTGCAAGGTCTTGGATAAAGAAGCTTCCTCCAGGTTCTATCGACAGCTGGGACGACTTCGAGGACATATTCGTCAAGAATTTCCGATCCACCTGCAAAAAGCCTGCATCGCTAGAAGAGCTGAGGTCGTGTCGACAAAAGCATGACGAATCTATGAGAAAGTACATCCAGAGGTGGAACATCATTAAAAACTCGGCAGAGAACATATCTGACGAGAGGGCAATAGATGCGTTCGTGGTAGGAATCCGACGAGGCGATTTCGTTGAGGACTTGGGAAGAACTAACCCAAAGACAATATCAGCGCTGATGGAGATAGCAAACAGGTTGGCGGATGGAGAAGATGCTGTTCACAATAAGCGACATAGGTCACCAGAGGAGGACCGTGGTCGAAATTTTCAAAATAGACGACGTTCTTTTCGGAAGGTCTCAAGTTACGATGCTCCTGGCCAAATATCGGCTGGTTTTCGAGCAGGCAGTGGAGGAAGCAATAGAGATAACTACCAACGAAGCAACGAGCAGCAATGCGACAATAGAGATGATTCCCGAAACAACAGGCAAAATAGTGGGCCAAGGTTCCAGAGACCGTATGTGTCTCCCGAGGATATGATGAACGGCCCGTGTCAGATGCACTTTTACGTCGACAATAACGGGAAGAGGCAGTCGGGGCATTTGCAGAAAGACTGCCGAAACTTTCAAGCAATGTTGAGGTTCGCCGGGCAAGCCAATGCTCAGGCAGCGAGTCGAAATCCTCAGGGACCTAGGAGTGAGATCCACCTACCACCTCCTCCCGCAATCACGGACGAAAATCGGCATCAGCTAAGAATAGCGGCAGCCCCACATCCACCTCCATATGTCGACCCCAACTCCAATGGTGCGGTGTCGATGATTCAGAAGGCTAGGCCATCTAACAGGGCTCAGAAAGTAATTTCGCGACAGGTGTTCATGGCAGAGAAGATGCCTCCACCAACGATTGACTATCTAAATTGGTCAGGACAGGACATTGGCTTCACAATCGCGGATCACCCTCAGCAAGTTCCTCGACCAGGGCAGTCAGCACTTATCTTACCAGCGGTGATCGCAGGATTTGACGTATCTCGAGTGTTCATTGATGGAGGCAGCAATTTAAACATTATGTATGCAGATACACTAAGGAAGATGAACATATCCTTGGCAAACCTTAAGCCAACGGACACACGTTTTCACGGCATCACATTAGAGAAGCCAAGTTACCCATTGGGGAAGATCAATCTCGATGTTCAGTTTGGTACTCGAGAAAATTACAGAATAGAGAGGCTCGAATTTGAAGTCGTTGATTTCCCGTCGCAATACCACGCCTTGTTGGGACGACCAGCATACGCCAGGTTTATGGCGGTACCACATTACACGTACCTGCTATGGAGGCTACCTGGGCCTAAGGGACCAATCACAGTCAAAGGGAGTTTTGCATTAGCCAATAAGTGCGACAAGGATTTCCATAGGCTGTCAGAAACTTTCGGGATGCAGGCAGAATACATGGCGTCAAGGCTCACAACTGATTACGACGTGTTACCAGATGTAGGAAGGCCTCTAAGGGAGCCAACCTTTAGCACTACGAAAGATTCCAAGGAGGTGCAGATTCACCCGAAAGATCCAAAGAAGACGACGTCCATTGCAAAAGATATGGACCTCGCATAGGAAAGCGCGCTTGTCGAGTTCCTCCGTGAGCACTGGAAAATCTTCGCATGGTGTCCAGCTGACATGCCAGGGGTACCCAGGGAACTTGCCGAGCACCACCTAAATTTGGATCCAATAGCAAGACCAATCAAACAACCTTTGCGGCGTTTCTCGGAACCAAACCGCAAAGCTATGCTATCAGAAATTGATAGACTAAGAGAAGCTGGTTTCATCAAAGAATTACATACAGAAGCCACGTGGGTAGCCAACCCAGTGCTGGTGCCGAAGAAAAACACGAAAGTCCTTCGCATGTGCGTCGACTTCACGTGTCTAAATAAACACTATCCAAAGGATCACTTTCCCCTCCCAAGGATCGATCAAATTATCGACTCCACGGCAGGCTGCGAACGTCTTTCCTTCCTGGACGCATATTCTGTTTATAACCAGATCAGATTAAAAGAAGAAGATGAAGTCAAGACAGTGTTCATAACACCTTATGGCGTGTTCTGCTACAAAACAATGCCTTTTGGTTTAAAAAACGCGGGAGCAACATATCAGCGGATGATGCAGAAGTGCCTAGCAACACAGATTGGAGAAACGTACAAGTATACATCGACGATGTCGTCATAACATTAAAGAAGGGATCAACGTTTATCGAGGATCTGAAGGAAACCTTCGACAACCTAGACAAGTTCTGCCTCAAGCTGAACCCGACAAAGTACTCTTTCGGCGTCCCGGCGGGAGAACTTCTCGGGTTCCTAGTTTCAGCAAGAGGGATTGAAGCCAATCCAGAAAAAATACAAGCTATCGTAACAATGAGGAAGCCAAAAAAGTTAAAAGAAATACAGCAATTAACTGGGCGAGTCGCAGCTTTGAGCAGATTCGTCGCCAGGTTAGGTGAAAAGGCGTTGCCATTCTACGCCTTGATCAAGCAGGGAGAGAAGTTCCAATGGAACGAAGAGGCAGACAGAGCCTTCGAGGATCTCAAACGCACAATCTCGACACCACCAATCCTGGTGGCGCCGAAGGAAAAGGAACCTCTGTTATTATACATTGCGGCCACACCTCAGGTGGTAAGCACAGCACTTGTTGTTGAAAGAGAGGAAGAAGGAAAACTCCATGGAGTACAGAGGCCAGTATACTTCATCAGCGAAGTTTTATCGCCTTCAAAACAGCGGTACCCTCAATACCAAAAGCTAGCATATGGAGTGTTCACAACCGCAAGAAAATTGCGGCACTATTTTTCGGCACACCCGATAATAGTGGTCAATGAGGCACCCCTATCCAATATACTAAACAATCCAGAAGCTACAGGTCGTGTCTCCCTTTGGGGAATAGAACTTTCCCCTCGGGACATCACGTATGAAAAGAGAAAAGCAATAAAGTCGCAGATTCTACCAGACTTCATCGCAGAGTGGATGGAGTTGCAAAATACAGGACCACCGGACTTATCGAGAACTTGGACTATGAACTTCGACGGATCCAAAAGATTAGAAGGAGCTGGAGCAGGCGTGATACTAATATCACCTGAGGGCGACAAGATGAAGTATGTCTTAAGGATGACGTTCCCAAACGTATCTAACAACGAGGCAGAATACGAAGCCCTCATACACGGGATGAAGATGGCGAAAGCTTGTGGCGCAACGAGACTAAAAATCTTCGGTGACTCGCAATTGGTGCCTCAGCAAGTCATGAATCAATGTGATGCAGTCAACGACAATATGATAGCATACAAGGAAGTATACAACGAGCTGGAGAAGCTATTTGATGGATGCGAAGTAAATCATATCAGCAGGCTGAGCAATGATGAAGCCGATGTTCTCGCAAACATCGGGTCACAATGTCTCGCAATTCCACCAGGAGTATTTTGGGAGAAGATAGCTGAGAGATCCACGAAGTCGAAGAAAACAAAGAAGAAGGAGAAAGAAAAGAAACCCTCGGGGGCTACAAAAGAAGTACCATAAGAAGAAGAGGAGCAGGACCTGGTTATGATGGTGCAAATACCTTGGATGCAGGTATACATATCATACATCCTAAGGCAGGAGATACCCGACGATCCAATGGAAGCGAGGCGAGTTATTAGACGATCTAAAGCCTTTACTGTGGTCAAAGGGGAGTTATACAAACAAAGTATTTCGGGAGTACTACAAAGGTGCATTACACCCGAAGAAGGAAGGATGATCTTGAAGGACGTACACGAAGGAATCTGCGGCCACCACGCAAGCAGTCGAGCTATAGCAGCCAAGGTTTTCAGAGCAGGGTTTTATTGGCTAACAGCAATCGAAGATGCGAAAGAGATAGTTCATACTTGTGACGCGTGCCAGAGATTTGCGGCAAAACCTCACTCTCCGGCAGCAGAGCTGATGCCAATACCGTTGTCTTGGCCCTTTGCTCAGTGGGGTCTAGACATGGTGGGAAAACTACACAAAGCTTCGCCATGAGGATACGAGTATATGCTCGTCGCAGTCGATAAATTTACAAAGTGGATAGAAGCGAAGCCGATAAATTCGCCGGACGGAGCGTCTGCTATCAAATTCGTAAAAAGTATCGTCTTCAGGTTTGGGGTACCGCACAACATCGTAACAGACAATGGTAGTAACTTCACATCCAATGAATTCAAGGACTATTGTGCAGAAGTAGGCATCAAACTACACTTTGCATCGGTTGCACACCCGCAAACCAATGGCCAAGTCGAGAAAGCCAACGGCATCATCTGCAATGGCATCAAGAAGCACTTATTAGCACCATTGGAGAAAGCTCGACACACTTGGCCAGAGGAGTTGCCCAGTGTGCTATGGAGTATACGAACAACACCAAATACAGCGACACAAGAAACTCCATTCTTCCTGGTCCACGGAGCTGAAGCAGTACTACCAATCGAAATAGAGCACGATTCTCCACAAGTCACGGAATATGATGAAGAAACTTTGAGGAAAGCACTGGAGGATGATGTCGATGCACTTGATGAAGCTCGAGATGAAGTGTTGTCACGGGTCACCAAGTATCAGCAGGATTTGAAGAACTACCACAGTCGACGTTTGCGACCAAGATCTTTCCAGGTGGGAGATTTAGTTCTTCGGCTCACGCAAAAAAGCCATGAGAAACTCGAGTCGCCATGGCTTGGCCCTTACATCGTCACAGAAGTAATCGAAGGAGGAGCGTACAGGATAACACTACTAGGAAAAGGCCTAGCCGTAAGATTGACATCAGTGGCGCACCATGGTGGCCGTGCGCCACTACTACTTAGCAGTGGCGCACCAAAAAATGGTGGGCCACTGTTACAAATGTAGTAGTGGCGCACCTTGTTTGTGGTGCGCCATTGCTAAATACTGGCAGGAGGCCAGCTCCTACCCCAACCTAATAGTGGCGCACGTCGGAGTGGTGCGCCACTGCTACTTCGCTTACCTATGGCGCACGACATCGTGGTGCGCCACTGCTAGGAGGTGGCCAGGGCACCTTTAGAGATGAGGTCCTTAGCAATGGCGCACTGCCGTGGTGCGCCACTAGTAGCTATGGCGCACCACCAACAGGGTGCGCCACTGCTAAGTTGGGCAGGGGCGCGTGGTGCAGGTACCAGGTGAGCAGTGGCGCACCACATAGCAGTGCGCCATCAACTTAGCCAAATCCCGACCATCTCTTCTTCTCCCCATCCCCATTCCCCATTCCCCAATCGATCCTCTCCGACGACGGCGGCCTCCTCTCCGACGCCACCTCCCCGGCGACACGAGCGACGCCCTCACCACCCCGGCGACGCCCTCCTCTCCTCGCCACCCCGGCCCGACCAGATCCCACCCCTCCCCTGAACTGAACTCCCGACCGCAGTCATCGGGCGACGGAGAGGCTCCCCTCCCGGCGGCGACAGGTACCTCCTCCCTCTTCCCTGCGTCTCCCTCCGCCCGCCGTCTTCTTTTTCGGGGCCTCCCTCTTTCCCGTCCTCCCCTTCCCTCCTTCACCCCTTCCCCCTGGCCGCCCCTCCCTGCCATGACCCAACCCTAACCCTAGAAAGTTAGGCTTAGTGGAATGATGGAGTTGGGATTAGGACTGTAGGTGTTGAATGAAATGTAAAAACAAATAGAACTGGTTAGATAACAAATATTTTGGGTTTCAGTAAGTACAAGTTAGGCTATATAAGTTCAAGTTAATCCACTGACAAAGAAATAGCATAACTTATTGGCATAACTTGCTTGTTTGAAATATTATTCATGCAGATTGAGGATTAATTTACCTTGTTTGGTCACTTTAGTTGTTGGCATGTCTTAGACAACATCAAAACTGAAGCAAACTTTGTGTATAATTGTGAAATGTAACACAAACGCTACTTGTTGTAACCTACAGGGATATTAATTTGTAGATTGTGTTGAGGTGTAACAGTGGAAGTTTGATTTTCGATGCTCTGTATGCACTATGCAATGATACTCTGTATGCATCACTAGGTGCTGCTGCTGTTAGGTTACATATCCTCTATTTTTTAGAACAAATGCATTGAAAAATTATTCATTTTGTTATAGAACCCATTGGCAAACCTTCAAAATGCCAAGTGGTTTGTGATCATGATGAATGTATCATGTAATATGGTTTAGATGTCACATTGGGTATGATGTATGTAGAGAGTGAGAGAGAGTTATTGTAACAAGTGTAAAAAAAATTCAGTAAAACCACCATGTTCTGTTTTGGCCTATTTTCAGTAAAACCAATTGATATTTAAGTTAAACAACTTACATGTGCTATTATTTTTCATATCTCTGTTTCCCTAAAGGTGAAAAAAGAAAGCTTCTCTGTTTAAACTCCACAGTACCATGAACATTTTGTTTGTTTCCCTTGGATCTCTCTTTCTGCCGTAAGCAGTTAGTTTTTTTAGCTTACTGGATGAAAGCTTGATGTTCTTGCTGCATATGTGTTTGCTAGCTTGCTACTGCTAGTTGCTATGTGCTTGCTACTTGCTAGTTGCTAGGTTGTTTGTTGCTAGGTACCAATACTGTTAGCTTCCTCTTCGCCCCAATTCACCGACGCCTCTCTCCGTCGGGGCCTCTCTCCGCTCGCTGTTGCGCATCCTTCCCAGGTAGCCGCCGTGCTCCTCCCCTCCCCCTCCTCTGCTGCTGCTCGGTGCTCCCCCTCGAGCCGGTGCTACTCCTGCTGCTGCTTGCTGCTTGGTGGTGCTGCTTGGTGGTGCTGCTGCTTGATGCTGCTGTTAGGTGCTGCTGCTGTTAGGCTGTTAGGTGCTGTTAGGTGCTGAACTGAAATTCATATTAGGCTGTTAGTTGATCTGTCTACGAAAAAATATGTTCCTTGTTAGCATGGTGAGGTGCTGCTAGGTGAGGTGCTGCTAGGTGCATTGGCTTAATTTGAAGGAAAAACATATAGATAAATGGCTATGTGCACCGACCAGTGAGCATTTCCTTCATAAAAAAAATAAAGAGCTACCCTTTTAGAGTGAAATAGGCCAAATCTAAACTAACTTGTTAGCAGTTTCATTTAGTTTAGGTGGCAGTAGCAAATTTAGGTTTAGGAAATTTAGGTTTAGGTGGCGGTAGCAAATTTAGGTTTAGGAAATTTAGGTTTAGGTGGCAGTAGCTTAGATTCATCCACTGCTGCTTGCTACCTAGTTGCTCCTCGATAGCTTAGGTTCATCCACTGTGCTATGTGCTTGCTTGTTGCTGCTCCTATGTGCTTGCTTGTTGCTGCTGCTATTTTGGGAAGTCTATGGTTTTCCCTTACAACATACTACTGCTGATTTAACTGCAAAAGAATTAGTAATGAAGAAGAAGCATGGCACTATATTGACAGTAGGTTTAGTGGTTTGAAAATTTGGCTGATCAAAGAACTTCATGGTAAATATGTAGTAGGTTTAGCAGCTGAAAAATTTGAATGCACCAACCAATTTACCCAAAAATTCAAGATGAGGAGAAAGATGGTCAATATATTTCTCTGTTTAAGGTATTTTACATTGATATATCAAGCAGTATTGAGTGAATATATGACTCTGTTGTGTAATAAATAACATTACATTACGAAAATCCTGAATAGCTAATGATTATTGAACTTATATTCCACTATAAGAAAATATGAGGAAAAGGTGAAACCATACTTGAATGTGGGCTTGTTCATATCTAGTATTTTTTGCTTGCTGCTGCTGCTAGGTTGCTAGGTTGATTACTGCTGCTGCTAGGTTCTTGAAGTTCACATTTTATACTGATTTGTTACTATTTTTTCATTCAAATGCATATAATTTGGGATCAGAGTGAAGGGTTGATGCTCACATTGTTCATTTTGATGTTTACAGCACTAGTTGTTGCACGCCGCGCCGCCCTGACCTCCACGCGCACCTTGGAGCAGCAGCTGGAGAAGCACGCCGCGCCGCCCTCGACCGCTGACGCCGCCGCAGAGGACCGCCGCCGCACTTGCAGACAGGTAGCTGCCATATTGTCATTCTTTCACAGCCCTGGAACTTACCATATTGTCATTCATTTTCTTACCATATTGTCATTCTTTCACAGCCCTGGAACTTCAGCACCTGACCGTCGCTGCCATATCTTCCTCGACCCGGAGCAACACCTCGCCTCTCAGTGACTCCACGCGACTCACGGTGAGCATGCTGCTAGATGCTAGCTGCTGCTTGTTGTTGATGCATGGTGCTAGCTAGTTGCTGCTGCTAGCTGTTGATGCATGCTGCTAGCTGCTGCTACTACTAGCTGCTACTAGCTTGCTGCTGCTTGCTGTTGATGCATGCTGCTAGCTGCTGCTGCTACTAGCTGCTACTAGCTGCTGTTGCTGCTGCTGCTAGCTGCTGCTGCTTGCTGTTGATGCTCGCTGGTGTATATGGTGTCATATTCTTGTGCATGTGCCATGGTGCTCAGCTGGTGTATATGAGGAACAACTGTACATGTGCCATGGTGCTCAGCTGGTGTATATGGTGACATATTCTTGTGCAGGGATCGATAGAGTTGCCCATTATCGCCGAAATGTTGATTCATTTCCGTTTCGGCGAAAATGGGGCACTCATATGTACATAAATTAGCATAGGTCATGCCCAATTTTGTTAGTGGAATGGATCGTAATATGGTTCAAAAATGTAAACATGTAGGATGGCCGGTCCCGGTGGCCGGCGAGACGGTCGAGGCCGCGGTCCTGGGCGCCCCGGGGCCGGGGAAGGGGCCGCCGCGGTGGAGCAGCAAGGGCCCCACGGTCACCGTCACCTGCATCCTCCTCGTCTTCGCATGAGGAACGCTGCTTCGAGTTCCTCCTCCGCATTGACGACGACCCACTCGGCATCAAGAGGCTACCGGACAAGTTCGCCGAGTTCGTCGACGGCGTCGAGCCGGCGCACTTGCAGCTACGGGAGGCTAGCCGCAACTTCGCCGCTGGTCCGTGGAGGTCCTGTTCGACGGGCAGGGCAAGATGTACCTGCACACGGGGTGGGACAAGTTCGCCCGTGACCTCCACCTCGAGCCCGGCTGCCAGCTCACCTTCCTGTACGAGGGGGACGGCGAGACGATCGTCAAGGTGTTCGACGACACCGCCTGCCGTGTGCACTACCCCCACACCGGCGAATCCGGCTCGGACACCGATAGTTAGAACTTAGAGTGTTGTCAACTCTATCTTCGTTGCTTCATGTTGTTTGAATTCTATCTTAAATTGTATGAAGCTACGATGTTAGGTATGATGATGTTATGTCCATGATGTGTGTACGAATTGGCTGTTTTCCATGATGTGTGTACGAAATGTTTGGTCAACAGAGGACCCCGGGGTGACGCAAGTGAGCCTGGTGCGATGGCACAAGTATCAATCTCTTGTGCATCCTACCTGGCCTCACTTACGCCATCCCGGGATGTTCATATTTGTTTGGACCAACAATGTATGAGGCCATCGTCATTCCATTTGCTTTGGTTTTTCGAATGCCGATGATTAGAATGTTTGGTCACCTATACACTTGGAGGAGGGGCCGATGAACCCGGTGCGATGACACAAATATCAATCTCTTGTGCATCCTACTTGGTTTCGCTTACCCCTTCTCTAAATGTTAATATTTGTTCCGACCAACAAAATATGAGGCATTCCATTTAGTTCATACTAGCTACTTGTCTCTTATTTGAGTTTGCACTTCTTAATTGCATTCGCCGATGATTAAATTTTGTGGTCACTACACTCCGGGGTGACGCTAGTGAGCCTGGTGTGATGGCACAAATATCAATCTCTTGTGCATCCTACCTGGCCTCACTAACGCCATCCCGGGATGTTCATATTTGTTTCGACCAACAATGTATGAGGCATTCCATTTAGTTCATACTAGCTACTTGTCTCTCATTTGAGTTTGCACTTCTTAATTGAATTGGCCGATGATTAAATTTTGTGGTCACTACACTCCGGGGTGACGCTAGTGAGCCTGGTGTGATGGCACAAATATCAATCTCTTGTGCATCCTACCTGGCCTCACTAACGCCATCCCGGGATGTTCATATTTGTTTCGACCAACAATGTATGAGGCATTCCATTTAGTTCATACTACTTGGATTGTTTTTGAGTTTGCTCTTATTCGTTGCAAACATCTATGAGCGTGCACTAATGTTTCTTTGGCTTGTTCATATATGTGCAGATATGACGTGGTATGTCGTGTACAAGGGCAAGGCTCCCGGAGTCTACAACGACTGGGAGGAGTGTCGGAGACAGGTTCACCGTTTTAGCGGTAACAGCTACAAAGGGTACACCACTAGAGCGGAGGCCGAAGACAGATACGCACGCTATCTGGCGGGAGAGAGGACGGAGCGGAGGAGGAACCGGATGAAGACCACTTTCATCGGGACGGTACTAGTAGTGACTCTAGCTCTCTTCTATGTGATGCTAGTTTAGATGATCGACCTTGTGTAACCACTAGCTCATTTGTGACTTGTAACACCGTAACTTGCATTGTAATCTCTTCTCTAATGTGAATGCTTGTGAATCATGTGTGGCTAATGTGAAGAACTATGTATGGATAAGCTGTGCTGTTGTTTATATACTGTTATATATCCTGTATTGTGCTATTGTACTTTCATATACAACCTGTATAAATACCTGCCAAGATACAAAAAAAATTCGAAATCTTAGCAGTGGCGCACTAGTGGACCATCTGTGGCGCACTACCACTAAGTAGCAGTGGCGCACTGCTCTGGATCCAGTGGCGCACTGCCCTGTGATCCTCTCCGAGACTAGCAGTGGCGCACCAGGATAAGTAGCAGTGGCGCACGTCCTGGAGAGGGCAGTGGCGCACGTATTCACGCAGCAGTGGCGCACCTCCTCGCTGGACCAGTGGCGCACGCAAGACGGTAGCAGTGGTGCACCTCCTCTACACAGTGGTGGCGCACTGCCTCTGACCAACAGTGGCGCACCACTTTGGAGTAGTAGTGGCGCACTTGAGGACATGTCAATGGCGCACCAGTCAGTGCGCCACAGGTATCCAGGCTAGTAGTGGCGCACCCCTAGTGCGCCACTACTATGAGTTAGCAGTGGCGTGATAACAGTGGCGCACCACTAGTGCGCCACTGATGGGTAAAAGTGGTGCGCCACTGATTGCCCTTTTTCTAGTAGTGTAAAGGATAAGAAGACCGGGGTTTCCAAGAAAAACCCCTGGAACGTGACGCAACTCAGGCGATTCTACGCCTAGAGTCGAAATATAGATCCTCTTCTGTAAAAATACAATGTACTGAAACACCCGCGAGCTTTCAGACGCACTCTTTTCCTTTTCAGGGCACCGAGTGGGGCTGGAAAGGTTTTTAATGAGGCGGGCTCGCGGTGCTGCAATATAGTAAAGATATTGATGACATACATCCTCTCTTTCGACACGCTCGGGGGCTTAAACCCGACAATTACAATATAGTTCTTCAAAATTACCAAAAGATAGTTTGCCTTGGTATAACATACCTCGCAAATCAATAAAGATAAAAAACAGTGTTCAACAAAAAGCTCGGGGGCTAGTACCCGCAAACACAATATAGAAAATATTTGCCTTGGTTTAACATCGCAAGTACAATACAGAAAATCGCCACCGAAACACTCGGGGGCTAGGAAAAATTTACATATGTCTTTGTTTTACAATATAGTTACACTTCTTGTCTACAAAGAGAGCTATCTACCGAAGAAATATAGTTAGTCATGATTCAATATATCGTCAAGGGTAACTGTAATATCCCAGGTATTGGGGTTACAAAAATAGAGGAAACAGATGTGTGCATTGCATTCATGCATAGAAAATCTGGGGAATTGTCGCGCTTTAAAGTAAAACAGTCACAGTAACTGAAGTTTCACCTGACCTTGATGGAATTGAAGTAGATCATCAAGTCAAGTTCTATAAACCTCAATGTGACTTTGTTAAAACCTGTTTTGGGAAAAGATGATTTGATCTAAGGGGTTAGATCAAATGGAATTAAAACCAACACAATAACATATTAATCAAGGATCAATTGCTTGATCTTATAAAAGATCATAACATGATATTCCTTGCCATAACATAAGAACATCTATTCAATTGGAAATCAACTAACCATAAAATGAAGAAAACATTCTTGACTTATCTTTTCCATGTCTTTAACAAATAAATATTCTTACCATGAACCTCATGGTATTTCGTAATTAAACTCTTGAACTTAACATCAACAAATGCTTATCACTAAACCCCAGAGTTGGGAGAGGTATATAACCATCAAAGAGATAAGAAGCAAACTCTAAATTATTAACACTTAAAAGTTAAGCAACTACCTTGAGGTACAATTGAAGTCACTTTAAAACTAAATACCAAATATAGCAAAAACCCAAGGACCTAAGTGCATAAAAGCCACACATTCTTATTATAATCATAACTTATTAAATATGTGGAATATCACAAAACTAAATTTGTTTACATTACGAATTATAGTTCAAACTATTTGAATAAAATAACTTATGAGTACTTTGAAACTCATATGATCATGCCTTGTTGAAATCAAACATCACCATTCAAAATTGGGGTATAATCCTTGTCTTTGACATTTTTATCCCAATTACAATACAAATATAATCACCTATACTCAACCACAAGCATAAAATCATTCACAAGATATTTAGTAACAAAAGCCACTTGGCTATCTAAAAATAAATCACATGAGAGGATAATACCAAAGCCACATAGGATGAATGGAGTGTGGGGCTCCTTTTATAGGCTTGGGCATGCTCTAGTATCATGACACATAGGTGGATGAATCTTGCTTTGATTTGATGAGTAAGGTGCTTGGTGTCATGCTCTCATCCATAGCAATCCTTTAAGCATGAGGTGGCATAGCTTAGGATTAAAGTTATGTAGATATTTTCATCCTATGTGGCTTTGGTATTATCCTCTCATGTGATTTATTTTTAGATAGCCAAGTGGCTTTTGTTACTAAATATCTTGTGAATGATTTTATGCTTGTGGTTGAGTCACTATATCATAGGTGATTATATTTGTATTGTAATTGGGATAAAAATGTCAAAGACAAGGATTATACCCCAATTTTGAATGGTGATGTTTGATTTCAACAAGGCATGATCATATGAGTTTCAAAGTACTCATAAGTTATTTTATTCAAATAGTTTGAACTATAATTCGTAATGTAAACGAATTTAGTTTTGTGATATTCCACATATTTAATAAGTTATGATTATAATAAGAATGTGTGGCTTTTATGCACTTAGATCCTTGGGTTTTTGCTATATTTGGTATTTAGTTTTAAAGTGACTTCAATTGTACCTCAAGGTAGTTGCTTAACTTTTAAGTGTTAATAATTTAGAGTTTGCTTCTTATCTCTTTGATGGTTATATACCTCTCCCAACTCTGGGGTTTAGTGATAAGCTTTTGTTGATGTTAAGTTCAAGAGTTTAATTACAGAAATACCATGAGGTTCATGGTAAGAATATTTATTTGTTAAAGACATGGAAAAGATAAGTCAAGAATGTTTTCTTCATTTTATGGTTAGTTGATTTCCAATTGAATAGATGTTCTTATGTTATGGCAAGGAATATCATGTTATGATCTTTTATAAGATCAAGCAATTGATCCTTGATTAATATGTTATTGTGTTGGTTTTAATTCCATTTGATCTAACCCCTTAGATCAAATCATCTTTTCCCAAAACAGGTTTTAACAAAGTCACATTGAGGTTTATAGAACTTGACTTGATGATCTACTTCAATTCCATCAAGGTCAGGTGAAACTTCAGTTACTGTGACTGTTTTACTTTAAAGCGCGACGATTTCCCAGATTTTCTATGCATGAATGCAATGCACACATCTGTTTCCTCTATTTTTGTAACCCCAATACCTGGGATATTACTACCTCAAGGTAGTTGCTTAACTTTTAAGTGTTAATAATTTAGAGTTTGCTTCTTATCTCTTTGATGGTTATATACCTCTCCCAACTCTGGGGTTTAGTGATAAGCTTTTGTTGATGTTAAGTTCAAGAGTTTAATTACAGAAATACCATGAGGTTCATGGTAAGAATATTTATTTGTTAAAGACATGGAAAAGATAAGTCAAGAATGTTTTCTTCATTTTATGGTTAGTTGATTTCCAATTGAATAGATGTTCTTATGTTATGGCAAGGAATATCATGTTATGATCTTTATAAGATCAAGCAATTGATCCTTGATTAATATGTTATTGTGTTGGTTTTAATTCCATTTGATCTAACCCCTTAGATCAAATCATCTTTTCCCAAAACAGGTTTTAACAAAGTCACATTGAGGTTTATAGAACTTGACTTGATGATCTACTTCAATTCCATCAAGGTCAGGTGAAACTTCGATTCTTGTGATCTGTTTTACTTTAAAGCGCGACAATTCCCCAGATTTTCTATGCATGAATGCAATGCACACATCTGTTTCCTCTATTTTTGTAACCCCAATACCTGGGATATTACAGTCTCTACCCCTTAAACTAAACTTCGTCCTCGAAGTTTGAACTCTCTCACGTTTTGGAGTGTGGATCTGACTTGTATAGTGTCGTCGTGGTGAACGAGCAGATGCCATGGGATGGCTTGAGTTGGGGCCGAATGTGCGCTAGAGGATTCGGGGGAGGGTTTGCGATGAGATTGGATGAACTTCCGGATGCTTTCCTCAAGAACACAACCTAGGGTAGTGAAGCAAGAAGAAGAACACAAGGATGAACTCCGCTCTAAATCTTTCTCTTTATTGCTCTTAGCGAATTACAGGTTTGTGTTTTTTGCGTAAGATATCGCGTATGCCCGTAACGGGGCTACCCCCTCTCCTTATATGATAGAGAGGTGGCTTGCGGAACAAGAAACCCTAATGGCTTGCTGATCAAGAAACCCTAATGGCATCTAGACAGCATCCAAAGGAATATTCTAGCATCTAATGGCATCTTACAGCATCTTTGACTAGACAAACTACTTTTACAACGTCTCTGTAGTCAAAAAGGGCGGCGCCGGCTTCTTTAACGACAGAGGCTGACGCCCCTGGTCGCTTTTGGCGTCATCCTCCACTTTACATGTCAGGGCTCTGTTTAAAGTCACTTTTGCTTCGCTCATCCTTCGTCTTCTTGCTCCGAGAGGAAAACTTTGACCAGCTGTGCTGATACGCTCTCCCTCCGGTATCTTACGTACCCGGTTCCGGTATACCCCTCTTGGGGATCCCGGCTTAGGTTCACTTGGCCGAACCTCCGGCTCCTTCCTCCGGTATCAATATTAAACCGGTATCTTGAGGGTCCAAATCATCCGGTTTGGCATGCCTTTGGCATACCGGGGATCATCCCCCCAACATTAGTCCCCGAAGCTGGTATAGTCTGAAGGATTCTATCCGACAGACCATGCCGGTTTCCCATATCTCAAGATTCCGGTTTAATCTTTCCGGAGGTCAGCTCTATTCCCGGCGTCTTTGCCGCTCTCATCTCTTTTCCTCTTTGCAAGGTGTTTTCCGGTATCTCATTCTCCGGTATATTAGCCATTAACTGCCTCCTCGGCGAAGTCGAGAATTTCTCGGGTACAGTGCCTGTCAGTGACATGCGCACTGTACCTGACCGCGCCAGTGTCAGGGGTCACTTCCCTTCGGCTCCCGCGCCCTCATTAAATACGGCACACCGGATCCTGGCTGTGGTTCCGGATCCACGCGACGTGCCTGTGGCCTTTTCTGCTTGGCGCGTGTATTGACGCGCCACGTGGCGGCCCACGAGGCGAACCGCCGCGGCCTGGCAGTTGCCAGCCCACTAAGCCCTCCTCCTATAAATGGGGGAGTCGCTCCTTCTTCTTCTTCCTTCGCACTTCCTCAGTTCTTCGCGCACAAAGAGCCCTTGCCCCCTCACGCCCTTGCCGTTGCCGTTCATCGCCGGAGCTCCGACGCCCTGCAACTTCCGCCGTCGCATCGCCGCGTCTCGCCAAGCCTTTGCCGCGCAGAGATTTCTCGCGGCGTTGCTCCCGCAGCCCTGCGTTCTTGCTTCATCGAGCTCGCTTTCGCCCGCCCGTCGCCGCGCTTCTCCGACGACGTCGAACGCTTCCCCTCACCGGTTGTAAGAGTACATTGCCCCTATGTGTGGTTTTGGTAATCAATGACAACCCCTATGGACTAATGTTTTCATTGAGTTTATATGAAGGAATATTCCATAGGATCTACTTGCTCTCCATGTGTTGGATTCAAGTATGGATGCCATGAAGATAAAGATATACCTTGTGTATTGGCATCAAGATCATCGGTATGAAGATATATATGTGATATGATCAAGAAGAAGAAATGAAGATGGAGTTCTTATGTGGAACTCAATATTAGCCATGCTCTATCTTAAGTGAGTATGAGAAGATACAAGGTTGAATTGGGCAAGTTCAAGATGAGCATCTTGAGTGGATCACATGCTTGAAGCTTGTCGTCCATTTGGTGATAGTGAACATGTGAAGATGTGCATCAATAGAGCTTTCCCATCATAGTGTATGGGGGAGCATTTGTGAGTATACACGAAGCGACAATGATCAAGTGATGGGATGCGCAAGGCAAAGGTATGACCTTGCTAGGTTTTCCTTTTACCGGTCTCAAGGTGGTTGATGGGAGACCGGATTATAGGATACATAGCCGCACTATTAAGAGGGGCTTTCGGTTGGGTAACTTGATCACATCGTCTTAGGGAGCTCAATCCTTTGCATACTTTGCATATCCTTATTGCTTCTTGGTGTTTATCTGTGTGAGGTTCTTGAGCTTGTTGCTAGCTTTACAACAAGCCCAAGTTCATCGAAAACGGAATCCGCATGCATCTTCTATTGCGTTTTCGAGTTTGGACGTCTTCACCGGTTCTTGACGGTGGGAGAATCCCTCTCTAAAATCATCTAAAATGTTCTGAGAGGAGTCTCCATATTTCCAGTTTTTGTTGGGGTTCTATTCGTCGTTATCTTTCCAACAAAATTGGTTTCATGTCAATCGGAGTTCGGGAGCAATAGTTATTAAAGAAATAGGAAAGATGAGAAAAGAATAAAAAGAAAAAGGGAAAAAGGGGAGGGAGCCGGCCAGTCGACCGGCCCAGCAACCGGCCCACCCGGTCCGCGACCGGGTCTGGCGCTGGTGCCATCCGGGCCGCGGCCAGTGGCCTTTTGGCCCGTGACCGGTCACAGGCCCGGTCCGCCTCCGGCCTGCCCGGCGTCTCCTCCGGACCGACCGGGCGCCCAGCTGGGCCGCCTCCGCCCCGCACGGCCCACGCGCCCGCGCGCTCCTCGCCTATCCGCCGCCCGGTGCGCGTGCTGCTGCCACCCGGTTGCTGGGCCGGTCCGACCGGGCTGCTGACCGGCCTGGCCGGCTGCTGCTCCGGTCGGCCGGCCTGGTGACCGGCTGGGCCGTTTTTCTGCCTGTTTTTCTGCCCGTTTTTTCTGTCTTTTTCCCCCAACAGTTTTCTTTGCTCCCATGCTATAAATAGCTCTTCTTCCACCTTGAGCAAGTTACTTCTTCCCTTTCTCTCACCTCCATTGTTGCATTTGAAGAAGTTGCTCTCTCTCTTGTTCCCCCCATGATTCTTGCTCATATTTGAGGATTTGAGAGAGGAGATCTAGATCTACACTTCCACCAAACCAATTCTTCTCTAAGTGAGGGAATCTCTTGGGATCTAGATCTTGGAGTCTTTGGTTGACTTTCCCCCTTGTTCTTCCTCTCCAATCTCATCCTAGCATTCGTTGCTTTGGTGGGATTTGAGTGTGAAGGACTTGAACACCTCCGGTGTTCTTGTTTGCATCATTGCATAGTGTTGAGCTCTCCACCACGATTTGTTCGAGTGAGAGACCGTGAGCTTGTTACTCTTGGAGGGTGACCTCCTAGTTGGCTTGGTTGGTGTCCCGGTGATCTCTTCGTGGAAGATTGTGAAGGGGCCCGGGCTTCTCCTTCGTGGAGCTTGTGAAGTGGTTGTGGAGCTTGCCATCTCCGGAGCGGAGGAAAAGCTAACCATAAGGAAAGGGCCATAATCCTTCGTGGGTGTGGTTCGGAGAATAGGGTGAGCCTTCGTGGCGCGAGGAATCCTTCGTGGGACCTCCACTCCTCCAAACGTGACGTACCTTGTTGCAAAGCAAGGGAACACGGGAATACATCCTCGTCTCCGCGTGCCTCGGTTATTTCTATACCCGAGCTCTCTTTCCTTGTGATAGCCATCGTGCTTGAAGTACATATATCTTGCTATCACTTGTGCTACATATATCTTGTGCCTATCTTGCTTAGCTCTAGTTGCTATTGTTACACTTAGTTGAGCTTAGCATATTTAGGGTTTGTGCTTGTAAACTAAACGATAGTTTAATTCCGCATTCTTACAAGACAAATCCGCAAGAGTTTGTAATTGCCTATTCACCCCCCCCTCTAGGCGACATCTCGATCTTTCACCGGTGAACTTCCTCCTGCGTGTCTCCGCTGCCTCAGGTTAGGCTGGATTGGTCTTCACCCTTCTCTTTCCCACTTTGCAGATCTTGGGTCGATAGCGTACTTATTTTCTCCTTTCTTTTGCTTTTCTTCTTACTCGTAGATCTTCGCGCGAGGGTAGATTTGGGGAAAACAGTTTTCCGGTTACATTGCGATGTCTAGCGAAGAGATTCTTTCCGAGTCCTCCTCCAGTAGCGAGCGGACCGCGTGTTCCGACGGTCTTAGCGCAGAGATCGCCGAGATGGAAGTAGATACCGGGAGGGACCAAGAAGCCCGCAGCTCTAGCCAAGCTTCCGGTCAAGATCTTTCCCAGATTACACGCGGAGCCTGGAGAGGTTCCGACGTAACCCAACACGAAATCGACTGGCTTTACCGGTCTAGGAGGATACCGGAAGGAGTCTCCTGCCGGCTCCCTGGAGACGAAATCGAACCGGTGCCCAAACCCGGTGAGTACGTCGTTTTTCTTGCTCACTTTGAGCGTGGCTTTGGCCTTCCCGTCTCCGATTTCTTCCACCGTTTTCTCGACTTCTACAAACTCCAACCCCACCATCTTCCTGGCAATGCCATCTTCTACCTCTCTTGTTATGCCACCTTTATGGAGGCGTACATTGGCATTCGCCCCACTCGCGAGACTTTCGCTCGCTTCTTCGCTCTTAGGATTAACTCCGTTCAGGGCACAGATATCCCTGCGCCCAAACCCCCCGTACAATGCGGGTCTTGCATCGTTAGCAAGCGCCAAGGGAGCCCCTTTTTCAAGTTTACCGGTCTTGAGTCATGCCGGGCATGGCAAGAGACCTTCTTTTATGTGAGGAACGACGGTGCCCCGAATCTCATTGACTTACCGGCTTACGATCCGGCGCCGCCCCGACAAGTCAACTGGAAATACTCCCCTGGATCCAGTCATCCTGTAACAAACCGGATAGTACGCTTCATCGAGAAGCTGAAGAGGGAGACCAACTTGTGCTCCGATGATATCATCCGCACGTTCATCTCACGCCGGGTGCTTCCCCTTAAGCGCCGGGCGCACAAGATGTGCGAGATGTATGGCCCCGGCGATCCCACGAAGATCACCGGCCTCCCTTTGAGCAAAAAGGACGTTGTCCGCAAGGCTAAGCAGATCTGCAAGACTGCGATGCCATACGATTGGGAGTGGGGTCTCCGGCCTTTTAGCTCCACCAACCCTCCAACTCAGGAAGTAAGAATTTGCGTAATCCGGGTTCTTGTACCGGTAACTTTCGTGTTGTGACTAACTTGCCTTCCATTTGTTCTCAGCTCAAGGACCGCTTTCCGGGCATCTTATCTGACCGGCGAGGCATCTGCCGGAAGCGTCCTCTGGACCGGGTTGATCCTGACCCTTACATCCTTTGGCGCGACCTCAAGATGGGCCGAACCCACCTCTCGCGCCCCGGTAAATCCTCGTCGGAAGCCCCTGGCTCCGTTGATGAGCTCCCGATGCATGAGGTAGTTTTTACTTCCTGGTGTCTTATGTTTCTTGTTACTTTTCTTCAGTAGACGCGCCCTCAACTGGCGTGCATCCGCAGGTCCATGAGCACGTTGCGCCCCTGCGCGCTCAGGCTGGCGATGAGTTCGTGGAGAATCTCGCTCCACTGCTCAAGAAGAACAAGGCCCCGGCATCTGATGCCGGCTCCAGCCAAGTCATCCCAGCCAAACGCCCACGGATCGAAGTCGTGGGGGGAAAAGCTGTAGCCCAGAAGCGCCGCCTGACCAAACAGATGCCGACCGCCTCCGGGTAAGCCCTTGCTTCACCTTTTTGCCTTTCCTTTTCTAACTTTGTTCTTCCGGTTTCTTTTGCACATTTTCTTCCGGTTGCTTTTCGAACTCACTTCTCCGGTTGCTTTTTTCCAACCTTTTTCTTTTCCTCGTTCAGCCCTGCACTCAAGCTAGGCTCGAGGCCTAAGAGCTCTGAGGGGACCACAAGGTCCTCAACTCCTCCTCACGCAAGCCCGGTATCGTCTGGTGCCGGCAACACCTCTGCCTCTCTGGGGGGCACAATAAGTTCGGGGCGCGCGGCCCCTACATCTCCATATCACCGCGCAGAGGAGGAGCAAGCCTCCCCTCTCGAAAAACAAGACACCGGCGCCAGCGATACCGGCGCCGACGCAGAAGCATCCAGGCAAGTGGAAACTCCGGTTTCCCCTGCCCCCAAGAGAAAGAAGAAAAAGGCAGCGGGGCCTTCTTCCTCCGCAGAAATGCCGCCTCCTCAAGCGCCCAGCGCCCAGCCAACGGAGGCTGCGCCAACACCGCCGCCAGAAGCTCCCAAGGCCGCCCAGGAGAAGGGCACGGCGCTCGGCG